>NC_137821.1:32253632-32434102 GCF_963921795.1 Nannobrachium achirus | reverse complement strand
GCTGATTTGTTCACTACTGTAGTACACTACATCTGGATCCCTCATTTAGGGTTAGGGAGTAGGGAACGTGTTCTGCATTTCGGACACAGCCCTTCTGTAATCTTTCTGTACAGGAAGTGATGTCAGTGTGATGTCAGCGAGTTGTGACATCACTTCCTGTACGGGGCTGCTACACAAGACTAAGAAAGACAAAAAAAAGAGAGAAGGATACACAAGACTAAGAAAGACAATATTATTAAAATAACCTATCCTCCTCCTATTAAAATAGGAGGAGGAGGATAAAGATACCAAAAGGAGAGAGAAGAAAGGGTGGATGAGGTACAATGTGCAGTCGGCAGTCTCAGAAAAGAAAATGTAACAAGGAGGCGGCCAGATAAAGTTATTAGGCCTGGATCCGACTTTAAGTCGACGCACAGGATTCCAGAAGTGTAGCGCTTATTCGCTCTTGTATCAAACCGGTACTCGAAACGTTCTTAGAATTTAACATATTTTCTAAAGTAAATATGGGGGCGGCTGTGTTAAGAACGTTTCGTTGTCAAGCTCAACGTTGGGCATTTGGACCTATACATGGAGAAATGGAGCAAACCTGTTTGGCCTAAACATGGAGATGTGGAGAACACTATATATGGAGATAGTCCAGTCCATCATGTCATATGGGACTACCGTCATAGACAGTAGCCATTGTTAGGCCGGAGTCAATGGCTGTCTGTCTGTCTGACTGTCTGTACAGGAAGTGATGTCACGTGATATACTTTTTATGCCCATATATGAATCATTCTGTACCACATCTCCATGTTTAGGCAAACTCCACACAGAAAGGCCCTATCGCCAACCCCAACTAGGGTGTGGGCAATAGGGCCTTTATGTGTGGAGTTTGCATCTTCTCCCCGTGTCTCCTCGGGTTGATACCCTCACAAAAACATGATAAACTCCCCCCAGAATGACAACAACTAGAATCGTCAGAGAAACGCTGTGGTTGGCCAGATGGTCAAGAATTGGCACGACCTCGCCCTTTAGGGCAAGGTCGCATGTCACCCTGAGGTCGCATGTCACCCTCAGGTGTCTTACTAGTATACAGTATATTCCTGAGTGGACACAAAAACAAATGGGTGGGCCAGGCCTACCCAAGCCCATCCATAGCCACGCCCCTGGACATCACTCTTGACCAAATATGGAGGTGCGGCAGCCTGCGCACATCGGTGTTGTCAGGCATGCACGGCAACCAGTTGTGTTGTGAGTGAGGTCAGACCAGAGCTCTGCTCAGCATGTATAAGATTTGAATTTTCATTTCACAGGGACCAGAGGAATCAGTGTTCTTACTCAGTGTTGTGAGAGAAGAGGATAAATTGTCCATTACCCAACAGAAGCGAAAGCTATGTCCCAATCGCGTGTATCAAAACAGCGAGCAGGTCAGCCAGTGGAGACGCCCCTCTCGTAAAAAAAAAAAAAAACTTTGTAGGCTAAAGCCTGCACTTGACACTTTTGTGCTGTGCTCAAAATAAACTTGACGCTTGTACTGTGAAAGGCCTCTCATTTTATGCATCTTCTGTGCTGGGTGTTTTTTTATGGGTTGGCATGGTACAAAAGAGAAATTAGAATTAGTGAAAACGGCTCACAACACACTTTGAAAAGATAAAAATATACTGTCTTGTTTTGTTCACTACTAGAAAATGCAGACATAACTGTTTATTTACAACAGCCAAAAATGTAATACATTTGTAAAACATATGGGCTGTAGGAAACAATTAAGGAAACCATAAAATGTGAATTAACGTTCATACTCAGCATTTCCTTAAAGCTTATTCGAATTAGCCTTTACTTTAACATTAAAACCCGAACTACTGTCATACTCAAGATAACGTATAGCGTGTTGGGTTATTGTTAAAGCGGGCTTTGGCCAATCAGAGGCAAGCGGAACGAGAGGGGCGTCTCCACTGGCCGAACTGCGTCGCTGTTTTGATACACGCGTCCCAATCACAGTCAATGTATAGATGCAGATTTGATGATGAACCGCCACTCCAGACGAACAAAAATATTATGGTCATCAAAAGTTTAAGAAGACTTTAACTCAATCAGGGGAAAAAGACACATCAGCTGACTCATAAGAAAACGCACATCTGTAAACATTGCGTTTCAGTCAGTCAGGTCACCTGAAGACACACCAGCGTATCCACACAGGAGAAAAGCCTTTTCACTGTAAAGAGTGTGACAAGAGTTATAGTCAGTTCATTCAGCTGAAGACACACCAGCGTATCCACACAGGAGAAAAACCTTTCCATTGTAATCAGTGTGATAAGAGTTTTAGTCAGTCAGGCGACCTGACGAGACACCTGCAAATCCACACTGGAGAAAAACCTTTCATCTGTAAATACTGTTTCAAGACTTTTAGACGGTTAGATAAAAGGAAGATTCACCGGTGTATCCACGCAGGAGAAAAAAGGCTTAATTGACTCACAACCCCTGACAGGTTCAACCATACCAGACTGGTCACAGGTGAGTCCAAACTCACCTCTTTTTCTTTTTTTAAGTACTGTAAAAAGAGCTATTTTCGAAAAGAACTTGAAAAATCTGTGCAAGTCTTTGAATATCTTTGACCCGACTTCTAAATCCTTTGTCTAAATCGGTGGTTCTCAAACTGTTTCATGTCAAGGACCCCCAAAATTACAGGTATTTGGCCATGGACCCCCATCTCAAAAGATGTTGTTCCAAGGGACCCCCAGAAGCAGAGATTTGAGTTACAAAGGTTTGCTTTGAAAAATATATATTGAAAAATGTGCACACATTAACACACTAACCCTTTCACAATGTTTTCAAAAAATATCTACAAGCTCACAGGGCACTCAGTGCCACGCTATTTTTGAATAGTTAATTAAATAATTCTATATAGGCTTTAAAAAGTGGAAAATGACGTGGCACTGAACTAGAAAAGACTGCATAATGACCATGCTGACCAGGGTAATTTGAACTCTCTCTCTCTGAGACAGGTAGCCTTTCACAATGTACGTCTCCCCATGCATTATCATCTCCTTGGCCATTATAACAAACACTGGCCATGGCACCGTCTCTGTTCGTCTCCCGGAGAGGCACATTCTAAGAATAAACTATGTCGTCGTGTCAAATAATTACAGGAGATTATACAGTCCGTGACTGTACAGGAGAGAACATTCAACTTCCTCCACGTTTCGATTCCCTCACAGAACCCATACTGTACGTATACGGTAATGATATGGTAATAATAAAATAATCAGATGTGAGAACATTTTCGTAACCACTTAACCACTTATATATTGTCACTGTCGGGCAGAAACCTTGTATCTCCAAGTTTCAAATTTGCACTTGTTTTCGCGAAGTAAAGCCCTGCTTCATCATACAAGGCCCTCCCACAAAAGTAGTGAAAACAGCAGATCTACAAGCACACAACGATTCGCGGTGCGAGGCGTTGTGTGCGTGTAGATCGGCTGTTTTCACTAGTAGTTAATTTTTTTTAAATGATATAAAACAAACGGTTTGGGATGGACATACAAGGTTTCCTGCTATTTTTGAAAAGTGTTGGAGCTCACAACGCGTCGCAGCGCGACGCGTTGTGAGCTTGGAGGTCTGCTATTTTCGATATTTTCACCAAAAGGGCCCTTTTAGAAAATGTCAGCTACCTGCCTCTCTATCATTCTCTGCGCGTCCCTGAAAAGAAGGGAAAACAAACCAACTCTCCCAAATACGAGGGCCATTCTCTTTTACAGAGTAAATGTAGGTAAAGTTAATGACAGGAACCGCGGGGCAGTGATGCTCCTTAAGCAGGTGATAATGGAGAGTCGTCCCGACGGGGCTTTTAAAGCACCCAAGCATGGAGACCAGCGATGTACAACGGCGACAACATGGCTGACAGCCTTCAAACGGCACGGGTCAGGGACGCTGAATGGCCTCCTCTGAAAGCACAGGCACTCAAACGGCAGGATATAGCCACGGTTCCTCACTCTGCTATTTCAACAATTTGACCCTGGTGAGCACCGGGCTCGCTAAAAACCTGTTGTCATGTATTAACCCGGTCAAGTAAAACAAAACACACACACACAAAAAAATCAATTGTGTTCGCTGAGCTAAGTGGTACCCCCCCACAAAAAAAGAAAAGTACATTTTTAGCTTTTAAGAGGAAGTTTGAAGAGAAAGGTAGAGTGGGAGGGGTTAAGGGCAAAACACGGGAGCTTTTAAAAGCCAATTGCGAAACCATTAGGCAGAATAGGCAACCGGCTAGGTGGGGGTGGGGAGGGGGGAGGCGGGCTTGCGACTGGTGAGAACGAGATGAAAGGTGGTGTGTACCTTTTATCCATAATAACTGTGCTTATCACTGTGCCAGTCACTCAGCAGCCGCATTCACAAAAAGAAAAGTGCCAAACAGACATGCCGTTTGAGACTCTCAAAGCTGAATGCCCATTTCAGATACAGTTTTTCCTCCAAAGAATGGGAGTAATTACCGTCATCACTCACACACTGGAGGAGAACAGGATCAAAAACAATGCGATGCTGAACATATATTCATATAGGCTAGTAGTAGGCCTACAGGCATAGCGTGGCCTATTTCATGATGAAACTTAGCTCTAGATAAGGCAATCAATCCACTGGACAAAGGTTTCAAACAAGATATAGTACCCTCTTGTAAGGCTGGCTGTAACATTATTCTAATAGGAGCTTTTGTGCCTCCCTGAGTCCCAAAAAAGTAAACTTTGGTGGACTGGTTGGCTAAAGAGAATAAAAAGGTGATTTATTACTAGTTTATCATAGCCTTATTGAGAAAATTAACAACTTAACACACTTGTTGCCAGGATTAAAAAGCGACTTATGTCTTCAATTGCCAACATTTTACCTTTTAATGTGCACAATGGTGCACGGGTCATGCACGGATAATGCACAGATCACACCATTCACAGCTTTCAAACAAAAAGAATCCGCTTGGAAATCCGTTCAGGCATTCATGAGATAGAGGCTATAGTGTTTTCTTGTTGGCTGCCATGTTTGAAAGAGCTGTTCTGGAAGTCAAACATACATTTCGCGATCGCGATAATGCCAGTAGGAAGAAGGGAGAGCAAAGAAAACACACACACACAAAAAACAGACAGATACAGCCAAAACTCAGGAAACTCGTGTTTGGCACCAAGGTTGTTAAACCGTATCCTTGGCCCCTTCATCAAATTACGTTGGTGTGGAGGCCAATCAGCTCACAATGCGTCGTGTTGTGGCATGTTGTGAGCTTGTAGACCGGTTTGCCTATAAGCCTAGAATAGGGATGCTAGGGTTCGAGTGGTCAACCCCATGAACCCTAGCGTCACTAACCTGGGTAGCCAGATCTCGCTAGGCGAAGCATTGGGAACTTGTAGATCGTCTTTATTTGTTTGTTTGTTTTTTACAAACAAAAAAAAAATGTGTAGAGGGGGGGAAAAGAGCGGGCCAAGTAGGTCTACAGAACTCTGGGCAATATAGATGGGATAATCAATAAAAATAGCCAAAAATAAAAGTCAGTATATACAAGTAAGTAAAATAAGTATCAGCTGACTTATTTGTCTGCCTCCCATTCCTTCGACATTGTTTAAAAAGCATCCGATACTAGTTCCCAGTTGAAATCCATTTGCAATAAGTTCCAAGCTGAGGGAGCAGCATATAAAAGCCTTTTTTTCCTCCCAATTCCGTATGGGCTTTGGAGACAGCTAAGAGTACTGTAAGTCCTGGCAACATAAACAACAACTAGAACTTTTCAAATAGATATACTTGGATAGGCAGGATGGAAGTGAGCCAAGGATTGCGTCATAAAGATAGTACAGCAGTGGTTTTCAACCTTTTTCTCATCAAGGTCTGTTAATTATTCTGCATTTGAGCCACGGATCACCATTTGATGAGATTAAGCCTCTCAGACCCAAAATGTAGGATTATTGTTTTACTGTTGGATCACAATTCCATGCTGTATAGATGTGGTACCATAGGACTGATAACAGGTCAATCAAAATAACAATTCTTCTACATTCTGTAATTGTGTAGAGTTCTTGTCAATTAAGTATTGCCGGTGTTTAACAATAATTTAACTTTTTAGAGCGTAAAATGAAACCAAGTTCCAAATAATTTTATTCTCTCAAGAGTTACAGTAAGATCTAAGGGTCCATTTGGTTACCAAATCTCCATCATTTAGCTGGGGACCACCTGGAACCCTCTCGAGGACCACTGGTGGTCCCCGGACCACTGGTTGAAAACCACTGTAGTGCAGTATACCAGTCTACGGGTGGACATAGCAGTCAAACCGACCCGGGCATACATGGAGAAATGATGAGTAAGTGCCTTATAAGATCAGTTCAGACGACCTCCTATTCCAAAGCTCCATTGGTATGATTATTCTAAAACCCCAATAGTCCGCAAAATGTCCCATTGGACTGAGATCCCATTAGACCAACGGTCCGTCATTCTGGAAACAAATGACTTTAGTTCAGACGGTCCATTGATCCGATGATGTGCGCTATCCGTGGTGCTGAATCAGGGCTGAAATGCCACAATTATACGTTTGTATATTTTTTTTGTTTGTTTTTGTCGCATTCCTAAGCCAATACTTTGATGACCACTAGCAGTGGTTCCCTACAAAGAGCCTAGCTGCTTTGTTCCCTATGGAGACACAAAGAGTCTCCTCAAATTATTGTCTTATTAATGCAGCAAAATCATTTTGGGGGTGAACTATCCCTTTAAGCCCTACATGTATTTGGCTATTTGAAGAAGGCACATCTAAAAGCTCACAACGCGTCGCAGAGCAACACGTTGCAAGCTTGTAAATCTGCTATTTTCAAAGGATTTGACAGATCTTATTTGAAAACTTGAGATATGGGACCTTCTGCATAATGAGTACTTTAAGTATGGTTTGATGGCAATACTTTTGTACATTTTGAGTACTGGACGCTTGGAGTAAAAAGTACTCATTATTCAGAATGTCCCATTACAAATTTTCAAATGTAAAAAAACTTTTGAAAATAGCAGATCTACAAGCTCACAATGCGTTGCATCGCTCACAATGTGTCCATCTGGAAAGGCTATTTTCAAATGGCCGAAATGTATAGGGTTGAAGTGGTTAATATATGTTTTGTAATAATAATTTACAAAAGTAACTAGTAACCAAAGTTTTCAAATAAATGTAGTGTAAGAGTAAAGGTACAATATTTGGATCCAAAATGCAAAATGTAAAAGTAAAAGTATTGAAATATTCCAGTAAAGTAAAAATACCTCAAAATTGTAGTTACTTTAAACCAATGCACAGAGCTCAGTAAAATCTAAATAAACTCGCAACCCACAAAAACATTGCTGCTTCGGATAGTGTGATTGCATTCTCAGCTTAAATGAACCAAACCACGTACAGAGTGGAAAACTACATTAAATTGCACTGATTTATTTTTCTAATTATACTGTTCAGTAAGTAAGAAATGTGTGGTTAAGTTAATGCAAATTTGTTTAAGCAATAAGCAACTCTTCAGATGCATAATGCATAAATAATGCTAAGGGTATTTCTACCGTTGTGTTCAAGTTGTGTCACGTCACACCAGAGCTCGGTCAGCGAGAGAGTGAGAGTGAGAGAGAGAGAGAGAGAGAGAGGGGAGGGATCCAGGGTTGTTGTGCAGGTGTACAACAGTTAAAGGGGAAGACCACCCATTTTCAATATTGAACTATGTCATTAATATACCTTAGAGAAGTTGTGTGGAAATAGAAAAAAAAGTTCCCACCCTTCTGTGTTGCCTAGAACTGGAAGATTGATTTTGGGGGTTTGTATTGTAAAGTACAACTTGATGACATCACACAAATCAATCCTCCAGTTCTAGGCAACACAGAAGGGGGGGGGGGGGGAGTTCCACACAACTCCTCTAAGGCAGTGTTTCTCAATCTTTTTTGGCTTGAGTACCCCCTTTCCCTGATTTCTGAATCCGAGTACCCCCTTTAAAAACTAGACCAGGTCACCATGCAAGGAAGGGGGGGGGGGGGGGGGTGGATCAATCTTAGTCTGGCCTCTCTCCTTTGACCTGTCCGGCAAGCGTGACGCTGGCAGGAGTGCAAGACTCCAGCTGGTATAGCTCGTGGGATCCTTAAGGCACGCAAACCTCCCCACCACGATAAGGTGTTGATCCATGGGGAAGGGGGGGGGGGGGGGGGGGTGATAGACAGACAGAGGACAGAGACAGGACAGTGACAGTCAGACAGACAGAGGACTAAAACAGGACAGTGACAGTCAGACAGGCAGAGGACTAAGACAGGACAGTGACAGTAAGGATTGTATAGGCTGAGCAGCTGGAAATGTTTCTGAGCTTGTAGATGGGCTGAGGAATTTATAGTGTCAGCAGCTCGTCAGCCAACTCAACTCAGCTGGTCCTGTACAGGTGACGGCACTCAAGGCAATCAGCCAAGCAAGGGAAGGGAGGGGCAGATGAGCAGTCAGAGGCAAACACAGGCACACTGAGGAAAAGAGGGACCGACCGACCGACCGACAGACCGACAGACCGACAAAGCCTTTTGTAGGCCGACCCCCTGGGTCTGGCAAACATAAATAGTGCTAGGCCTATATGATGCTATGATAAACCACCCATTTCAAGAATATAAAATCACAAATAAAATGGAGTGAAAGAGTTTCAAACGGTGCCTCCTGAGCACTGAGCAGATGTATTTTCAACACTGTTGCCAACTTGCCAAAACATTTCAATCCAGTTTTCATGTGAATAACTATAAAACTTTCAAGCACATCCCAGGTGCCTGGTAGGGCCTACTATGTAATTTGGGGTAGCAACTATAAGGCTCACACCAATTTCTCCATGTGTCATCATTAAACATAGCAGGTTTTAACATGTTTTTTCCCCTCCTAATTAGCCGATCGCTATGCCCCTCCTAAAGCCGTCCTTGCCCAATGCCAAGCTAGGCGACAGGTTACTAAGGCGGGTGCCTTGGCAAGCTGCCATGGCGGCGTGCTTCGGTGTAGTACCGAGTCTGGCTGCTAGGAAGCTATGCTGCTATGGAGTTGGTAACAGTTCAAGACATACCCAAACAAATAATAGCACATTTCTGGAGTAGTGGTTCGGAAATATCCGAGAGAACAAGGCAGAAAGGATTGCAATATGCATTTGAAAAATACATACACACCATTATCTGTCACCGGAGTAATGACAATGAGAAAGTATTTAAAATCGAGGCGAAAGCTCACCGGTCGCAATGCAAAAGTCAGCCACCCCACGTCTTATCCATTAATGTCGTGGATGGACACATAACAGAACAACAATGTTCTTGCATTGCAGGGTAAGTCATTAAATTATTTTATTTGAAGTTAAGGTTCAGTCATGACTTTCATAGTTTTCGCGTGTTTAAGCCCCTTATTGGTGAATCATCCTGTTTCCATTTGTTTATAGCGCCCCGGGATATTGTTCCCACATCGTGGGAACAATATATATGGATGTTATGATGGCCCAAATGGAAAGCCCAGGCCCAGGGAGATCATCTACCAGTTTGCCACAAGAATGGCACATCCCCAGGGGGGCAAAAATACAAGCAGTGCCCATATCCAGCGTGGTGGTCAGTAAAGCCATCAAGGTCCGCAAACGAAGACCTATCGACTGTCACTACACTGGGAAACGGTAAGGGTCGGGGGGCAGCCAGGGGTATTCATACTTTATTTACGCACCAGGGTAAGTTAACTTGCACAGTGGCAAAGCCTCATTTGAGTTAAGAAACTTTTGTTTAACGGATGCACATCATCATCAGCTCTGGTCCAATGCGTTAGTTCTCCTAGCCCTGCTATAACGCTGTGTACTCAAAGCTGGATAATCTAATGTACGACCGTCCTGGGTGAACCGTTACCTCTGTGTGCGCAAGCGAATCCGTTCGCGTCTACATAACTACACAAACGTTCACATTTCACAAACAAAGTGCTTAATAAAGTCACAACCGATAGCTTACCTTGGCCGGAGATGTAGAAATCCTGTCCGGCATAGCGTTCTTTAATAAAAAAAAAAGCCTTTTTATCCGATCGTGTTGTTTTCCCATGTATTTCCTGGGGTTCCCCAAGCGCACCAACCCCGTCTATTGAACACTGAGATATGGGCGTGGCCTTGCAAAATGGGTCCGGAAATACATGGGAAAACATAACACGATCGGATAAAAAGGCTTTTTTATTAAAGAACACAATGCCGGCCAGGATTTCTACATTTCCGGCCAAGGAAAGCTCTCGTTTGTGACTTTATTACGCACTTTGTTTGTGAAATTTGAACGTTTGTGTAGTTTGTAGACGCGAACGGATTCGCGTGCGCAAACCGAGCTAAAGGGTCGGCCATGACGGTCGTCAGATTATCAACGACCGTCCCGTTTCAGGGTTGGAACTTATCATGAGCATATTTTTGAGGTTCACACAAACTGTAACAAAGATATGTATTGACAACCAAGTGGTATGACCGTATACCTTCTTTCATATGGGATGATTCATGGTGTTTTCTGGTTTGTTTAGGATGAGGAGCAATGCAATCAATGATGAGGACTTAAGTTTGTTGCAGAGGATGAGAGGTGCTCCCATCAGCTACTTGGCCAACAGACCCCCTGTCGAGGTAGCTGTAGGAGGAAGCAGCTACCCACTTGGAAGTGGTTTGAGCCATCAGGTATAGGAAAAGCACTTGACTGAACAGTTCAGTTTGTTTAATCCAAATTTCATTCCACATAAGTACATGGACACAAGATTGCATGTACCAACCAACCAACCATTTATTCAAAACTCATTTTTCTGGTCTGTGTCAGAGTCAGACCCCAGGAAGATTAGCTTGTCATGGCAAAAGCTAATAAACAAAACATCACATAATAACTCAAAATGTATATAGCACTTTTCTGAGAACCCAAATACATTTGACAAGGGGGGTAAGAGAGAACTAAGAATAAACTATTTTGTTTACATTAAGGGAAAGCAACCAAAAAAATAAATCACAAAACTATATATCAAAAACAAAAAAAAACAAACAAACTAATATATCACAATACTGTGTGTGCGCACACACACACACACACACATATATACACACACAGTATAAGATCTCTCTCTCTCAGTCTCAAGTCAAGGAGTCACTCGTCTTTGATGATGTGTGGTTGGAAGTTGGACAGCATGCTAACCACATACCATATTTGATTTATGTTACTCAGACGAGTGAGCGAGATCTGACCAGAAATAATCTTAAATTTCTTTATTTTGCCAATGGCTCTTTCCACGTGAACTCTGTGTTTAGCTATTTTTTTGGTTATCTTAACATCTGCATGTGGCATCTGACGATTGGACCTGGAAAAAGGTGGAATGTTAAGTTTCAGACCAATATCTTCCACTTCTTTTTCAATAAGAAAACCCTTATCGGTCATTAACCCATCTCCTGCATTTAGGTAGCCACAACGTATCAAACCCTGCAGTTGCTCTATGATATTGCATCTATTAAAGAGTTCTTTGTCTGAGATGGATCCAGTGAAGAGGGCAGACACATAGATGAGAGCACCTCGGGGGTCACAGGCAACCAGAGACTTGAGTGTGTTGGCAGACTTGTATGTAGAATACGTCATACTCTGCAAGACTAATGATGTAGGCTTCTCTATTTTTAGTTCTGTGCAGTCCAGTATTGCAAAGGTGTTTGGGAAGTCCTGTTTATAGTTAGCTGGCATGTTCTGTGAAAGCACATCTCTGTGCGGCCAAATGGCTAGTTGGCCAAGTCTGTCATACATGTAATCTACCCAGGAGTTAAAAAGTGTGCTGACAGTCTGAACAGGAATGTGAAATTTATGTGCCAGATCTTTGTGGTTAAAGTTTTGCCGAAATTTCATTAATGTGAATAAAAACTGACAACGCAAGGGCATTAATCGGATATGTTGGTCTACTTTTAAGTATGTGAGAGGAATGGGTGTTAGTGGGGCATCTGGATTATTAGGCAGTTTGAAAAATTCACACAAGTCGTTGAACTGATCATATGTGAATCCGGTGTTGTAATGGAAATAACCTGGGACTGAACTTTCATGTAATGTTTCTGGAGTGGTTGCACGTGCAGTTTCAAGTTGTTTTCTGAGCAGCTGGATGTGGGCATCCTTTGCATCCAGGTCCATTTTCTGTTGTTCCACTGTGTCCTTGAGGGTTGTCAGCTCCTCTTCATGGTTGAATGTGAGATGATGTGCCTCTGTAATGGTACAAATAACAAAAAAGAAAAACATTTAATCATGCGTTTCATTGTCTCCCTTATTACAGCTTCCTCTCATCTGCACAGCTCAACCAACACCACCTGCAAACCACCATTTCCCAGACTTTCCACTACCACCACAACCAACAGATTTCTGTACAGTTCTGAATAACAATGAAATGAATTCCTACAATAACATAACCATCACTTTGTCTGAGGCAATCAACCTAGAACTTCAAACCAGACAACAGAACTCATCAGACCTCTGGCATCTGGCACGGACTCCACGATTAACATCAAGTAATTTTCATAGAATATGCTCCAGGAGAGCCAACCATGAAAGTCTGGCTACTGCCCTCAAGACCCCTGTAAGAAGAACCAAGGCCATGAAAAGAGGGATAGACCTTGAGTCCACTGCAGCAAAGCAGTATTCTGAGATTACAGGCAACATTGTACTACCATGCGGCTTTGTAGTCAACCCACAAGCTCCTCATCTAGGCACTTCACCGGACGGGAAAATCATTGAGAAGAAGGGGGATACGACACACTATGGCCTTTTAGAAATAAAGTGTCCATCAAAAGACAACATTCAAGAGTGTGCGTATCTAAAGATGGGAGCAGATGGGAGCTACAAGCTCAAAGAAAGCCATGCCTACCACTTCCAAATAATGGGCCAGATGGGACTCACAGGGATGCTATGGTGTGACTTTCACGTGATGTGCACAAATGACTTCCACCTTGAGCGGATTCATTTTGATACAGTTAAGTGGTGTGGGATGAAAAAAAAATTAGACACGTTTTTCTTTGACTATTTTGTTAGTAGCCACCAGGGTTAAATAAATGCACTTACCACTGATGGGGAGGTTTAAGGGGGATGCTGGTGCACTGTGTTGTTGTTGTGATGCACTTTCACTGAGGTTTGAGGTGCATGCTGGGGCACTGTGTTGTTGTTGTTGTTGTGATGCACTTTTACTGAGGTTTAAGGGGGATGCTGGTGCACTGTGGTGTTGTGATGATGCACTTTCAGTGATTGTTGAGGTGGATGCTTCAGCAATCGGTTCACTGCGGATTCTGTAACACACACACACACACACACACACACACACACACAAAGACTGACTTTTGCATAGCGATCGGTGAGCTTTTGCCTCGATTTAGGATTTATTTACTCATTGTCATTACTCCGGTAACACATTATGTTGTGTATGTACATTTCAAATGCATTTTCGTTTTCCTTTCTGCCTTGTTCTCTCGGATATTTCCAAACCACTACTCCACAAACATCATCATAACATTAAAGCACTATGAAATCAACTACTATGTCCTGATTTGCACAACAAACCTTTTGGCTGGAGGGTTTCTGCAGCCTCCCAAAAGTTCCCGTCTTTGCTGACCGTCAAACACAGGCATATTAGCAGCTACAGGATTGGGAAAGTCTGGCGTTGGTTGTCCATCCACAAAATGCTGAGAGGGGGAGACCAGTGATAGCGTCTTTGTTTACAACTTGCCTCAAATGACACAATACTGTCCTTACTCAAATGTTAAAACCAGTGATGCCGTGGTCTTGGGTCGCGCGTCACGCACCCGACGATCCATATATTTTCTCAGCCGGGGTCTCGCACCCCCCCCCCCCCCCCTCCACAAGTTAACACCTCGACAACTGTTTTAACAAAGAAACGAGCCTATATGCATATTATCAATAGGTAGGTGTTTTGAGCGACGTTCGAGACCCTCCCAAACATTGAATCACCACTGCACCACTGGTTAAAACAAGCTTTTATTCATAACCGTAACAGCAATGTATGTGGCATGCAAAAACTGAGTGGTGTGTGTGTGTGTGTGTGTGTGTGTGTGTGTGTGTGTGTGTGTGCGCGTGCGTGCGTGTGTGTGTGTGTGTTTAACTAGATTGTTAGCGTTAGCATCTTACCTTGGAACAAACGTAATAGTTAGTAGTTATCTTTGCTGGCGTCAGCGGCTTCAGCGAGTCAGATCTTCCGCACTGTTTAATCCATAAAATACATTTCTCCAGCTGTGTTTTTGGTTTGGGGAAAGGGAAAAAAACAACACCACCCTCCAAACGTTCCGGATATCTTGCATCCGAGTTGCATTTCAAGTATACGCACCGCTTAGGCATTTTTGCTCTTGACAGCTTGGGAGCTTGCCAAGGCACCCGCCTTAGTAACCTGTCGCCTAGCTTGGCATTGGGCAAGGACGGCTTTAGGAGGGGCATAGCGATCGGCTAATTCCATGTTTTTAATTCTTTAACTATGAATAATATCATGTCTTTTTTTGGGGCACTTTCTTGAGTACCCCCTGCAGTACCTCCGCGTACCCCTAGGGGTACAAGTACCCCCATTTGATAAACACTGCTCTAAGGTATATTAATGACATAGTTCAATATTGAAAATGGGTGGTCTTCCCCTTTAAGCAAACTAATCAAATTAATACATTATAAAAGATAATCCTGTAATGTATCTGGTGAACATTACAGGACTCATCATCATTCAATATAGGTTCTCCGCTATAACATATGGTCATTTTAAATCCTTGATTGCAAATCTACCTGCAAGTGTCTGCAATTGTTTCTAAACTTGTTTTGTAAATGTTCTGTAAATGTTTTGTGAATATTGATTGTACTGTGATGTATCTCGACGACCCTGCAAATGAGGGCAATCTCAATGTCTCTCGAGTATAAATAAAGGTTTGAAATGAAATGAAATCCATACAAATAATCAAAAGTATATACACAAATAAAACTAATTTGAATTTGAGTAGGCTCAGTGGTTAATCGATTCCTTGAATCGATAAACTTGCTTCTCAATAGTCTAATAAGCAATCAATAGAACAATTACTAAGAAAATAATATAGTTGCAACCCTAATGTATGTGACATCAGACCAGATCTCGCTCAAAGAGCCACGGCTTGACTGCTATGCTACTGTGTGTGTGTGTGTGTGTGTGTGTGTGTGTGTGTGTGTGTGTGTGTGTGTGTGTGTGTGTGTGTGTGTGTGTGTGTGTGTGTGTGTGTGTGTGTGTGTGTGTGTGTGCGTGCTTGCGTGCGCATGTTGCTGGCATCAACGGCTGCATGCACCATTTTGGTTACGTTGAACCTGAACCAAGCTTAACAAATCTGTGCCAACAACCGGGAGGATGCCCAACTGGTGGGAAAGGTTATTAGCACTGGAACATAATGTCTCCCAAGCAGTGATATGTCCAGGGGCGTCACACCAAATTCTGGGCCCTGGGTCCAGGATTCACTGCGGGGGCCCCATGAATGTTAACTATTGAAAAATAGCAGATATACAAGCTCACAGTGCCGCGCTGTGAGCTTGTAGATCTGCTATTTTTTTTTTATTGTGAAAATGTGTGCAAGAAACCTATGTCAAGGATCCCCAAGATGATATGTATTTGGCCACGGACCCGATCTCAAAATATTTAGTTCCAGGGACCCCCAGAAGCAGAATTTGAGTTAGAAATGTTCGCTTAAAAAAATACATATATTCAAAGATTTTCACACATTTTCACAACTTTTCAAAAATAGCAGATCTACAAGCTCGCAGCGCGGCACTCGGTGCCGCGCTGTGAGCTTGTATATCTGCTATTTTTCAATAGATAAAGTTATTAGGGCCCCTACACCTTGGGCCCCAGTAACTCAGTCCCACTTTCCTACCCCTTGTGACGCCCCTGGATATGTCATGTGACCTCTCCCTGGTGGCATGTCAGAGAAATCTGAATCAATCGCCTGCAAATAGCTCAATGAAGGCAATGAGGCAAAGGTCAATAACGCTCCGTGCCAGTTTATTTATTTTTTTTATTTTTTTTTACATTTGAGCATCTCTCCTGCTCTCAAAGCACAAAACCTCCACTACATTTCTCACCATATTATTTTTAAGTCCTGACAGCTGCCTTCTGTTTATCCGTCTACTGTCTGTTTATGTGCAAATTCACTTCATCTGAAAACAAACACATAAAATACCTTATTGACATTCGGCTAACTATAATTTTCATTTGGCTTTGTGATTTCTCGTCTCTCTTGGGCAAACATCAGTTCCATAACCCGACCAATAACAGTCCAAAAGGCGGACTTGGTTGCAAATTGGACTTGATACAAAAGGGTACTTTGTGGAGTATTAGTTTAACTCTGTGTAAATAACCTCATTCTATCTCCCACTCCATTTCATAGGTTTCGTTCACATTAGCATACTGTATATAGCAGACAGAGCATCTCCTCTCCTTTGCGTCGTTCTGATGTATTTTTAAAAGACAAACATGAATACATTATTAGTAATGATGGTTAATTCAGCCCCTTTATCCATTTAATTACTGACGTGAATTGGTTTGATGTGGTTTTCAATTATGTCTGGAAGTGTGCTTCATTAATTTAATGTTACAACCAAATTTAATCAGAGATATTATTGTAGACTTAATGAAGTGTCTCCATTTCCCCCTTGGAGTGAAAATTGTTTGACATGTTTATTTAGAACAGGGATGGCATGACCACTTCTTTTAGGACCTTTATGATTAGAAGAATTATACTTGTGTACAAAGCAATAACATTTTCACAGAATTAGGTATGACATTGATACGCTGGCAATTACATAAATTGATGGGTTTCTATTGTGCTAGCCTCCTGGGTAGTCAATATCACTCTTACAAATAGTCCACAATTAACAATGGGGCTAAAAGGAAGAGTTTGCCATTCAGTCTACCATCGATTTCTTTCCTCATCTCTTTGTGTTTTTACAGAGGAGTAGACTTCAATTAACTAGACTTCCCAGCCAATAATAGTAATTATAAACAATGCATTTGTACTGTATAGTGCCTTTCTCCAAAGCACTTTACAATGTGCTTTACTGTACATTCATACACCGATGGCAGAAAAAAACATGCAAGACACCAACCTCACCAACCCCTGCTCATCGGGACAAGTTGGGGTTCAGTGTCTTGCTCAAGGATGCACAGCTAGGAGTTGGGGATGTGCTGCAATTACAATACTGTCCGAGTCAGGGAATGCCCATAAGTGCAACATCTCATTACTCCGACTACATGGCAACGCGTGTGGTTAGGGTTAGTAATGGGTAGAGTCGGACCAATGCAACATCAGAGAAATGCGCCGTCGCAACAATGACAAGGCACCGTCTGAGCCACTGCCACCCTGCACAACCAATCCTATATTATGTGTAGATGGTGACTTATATGCTTGCTGCAGCATTTTCAAAACAACATGGCTGCCCTCAATGCAACAAGTGTAACAGTTAACGCTGAAACAATAAAACAAGCAATAAGTGAAGTTATTTCAGATCAATTACAACAATTAAAAAGGAACAGGAGTATGCACTAGCGGAGCTCATTGGCCGAAAAGACGTCTTTGTTTGCCGTTCTTCTGACTGGCTGCACTTTGATGACGGATGTTTTGCTACGCTGATTGGTTAGAGGAGTCTGTCTGTCAAGGCAAGTACTCCCGCCCACTTTTCAAGCTGCCAATAGGCCGAAGGCCAGACCTCATACTGGGGAAGGAATGAGTGAGTGAACGCAGTATGTGGGATGGCCCGCCAGGCTACAGTCGATGGGGCGCACCGTGGGCTTCGGGGCCCCCTGTCAAATGCACATATAGTATACTGTGTATAGAGTGAGTCAAATGCTCCCGTCAAATGTACCTGTATATGGATGGAGTCAAATGCACAATATATGGAGTCAAATGCACTATATGGGTGTTTGATGTCAGACTTGTTTGTTTCTTATTATTCCATTAATATATTATTATTTTATTTATTATTTATCTTGTAAATTTCGGGGCACCTTGTTTGAGAACTTCATTCCATGCCAGTATATAGCCTGTGAGTGAGCAAATCCCCCCAAAGTAATAAACAGAACGTTACAAAAACAAAAAGGCGTCTCACTTCCTAAAATGTGCTCTCATGTTAGCAATATCTGCACATTATTTGGCATTGTGGTGACAGCGTTCCAAACTCGGACAGAGACAAAATGGCCGTTTCACCGTCGATAAGCGAGACAAAGAGGAATGTCGGGGGAAGTCTCGAGAAACCAAGTGGCGGTTATCAAATTGAACTTTCTTTTATGCCATCTGGCAGACAAAATGGAAAGGGTTGAAATATTCAGTGTCCAATTAAAGGATGTAATGAACTGGGCCTCCCCTCCCTGATAGTTAGAAAATGAGGGTTCTGATTAACTGCAATCCTAGAGGTAGAGAAACTGATCTGTAGTAATGAATGAAAGCCATCACGGAGGAGGACGTGTCCAGGGGCGTCACAAGGGGTAGGAAAGTGGGACTGAGTTACTAGGGCCCAAGGTGTTGGAGGGGCCTTAATTATTGTATACTTTAGCTATTGAAAAATAGCAGATATACAAGCTCACAGCGCGGCACCGAGTGCCGCGCTGCAAGCTTGTAGATCTGCTATTTTTGAAAAGTCGTGAAAATGTGTGCAAATCTTTGAATATATGTATTTTTTAAGCGAACATTTGTAACTCAAATTTTGCTTCTGGGGGGGTCCCTGGAACTAAATATTTTGAGATGGGGGGGTCCGTGGCCAAATACATACCATTTTGGGGGTCCTGCACATGAAAAGGTTTGAGCTCCACTGACATCGAAACATAGATTTTTCAAAAAAAGATTTTCATGATTTTTCAAAAATAGCAGATCTACAAGCTCGCAGCGCGGCACTCGGTGCCGCGCTGTGAGCTTGTATATCTGCTATTTTTCAATAGTTAAAGCACAGGGGCCCCACAGTGAATCCTTGTACCCGGGGCCCAGAATTTGGTGCGACACCCATGGACGTGTCTATTTCAGAAGTCGTTTGGGGGGAGAAAAGTCACAGACTTCATTTGCAACGCAGGGTGAATTGTGACCGCTTCCATTGCGGCTTTTATTGACACACTTCTGGTCATGGACCACGGTGTCTATAGTATATTTGGTTACATTTTGTACACTTTGGAGTCAGTCAACACTCAAGCTTTTACAGTGTCCTATTCCAGTGGTTCTCAACCTTTTCAGACCTTGGGACCCCCAAATAAACATATTTGAACTCGGGACCCCCCATCCTGACAAGCACTTGGAATTGTAGGAGTTGAGGCATTACATTTAGTTTGACTTGGGTTCACAGATAAATAGTGAAAATAGCAGCTCTACAAGCTCACAACGCCTCTTGTAGATCAGCTATGTTCAAAATGTTTTGCCTCTTTCTTACATCATGTGACAGTTTTTGGATTGGCCAGTTTTTAGAGTATGTTGTAGAGTAGGTCTTAAAGGAGTAGTTCACCCCCAAAATGACTTTCTTTCTATCGATTACTCGATAATATTCTTTTTGTTTTCGTCGCATTCCTAAGCGAATAATTGGAGGAGACTCTTTATAGGCCAATTGATTCCAGATAGAGACCCAAATGCATTTGGGTGTCCATCCGGAATCAATGGGGGTACATTTATTATAATCAAATTATAGGCTTAGATATTCTACAAAATTATATATATATATATATATATATATATATATATATATATTATAAATACATAAAAAAAAACTATCCCTTTAAAAGTCATCTGGGGACCCACCACAGGTTGAGAAACGATGTACTACTCCACTACTGCAGAGCGGCTCCCGTTGCCCCTGGCTCTCTCCAAGAAGCCTGGGACGAAAGATTTTCCATGGCACAATATTGTGTCAAGGAAATCTCAACATGACCGAGGAGATGTCGAGTAATCCGGGGTTAACGTGTGCGGTCAGAGGGAAATCCTGCTCAGATTGCAAAGCAGCATGAGTGTCCACCCACCTCCCACGCTGGTATACAACATGAAGAGAGATAGCTGCCAAACACTGAAGGGTCCAGGTTTTTTGGTTTTTTGGTTTTAACACTGTACTGCAGCAGTCTTCAACAGAGGGTCGGGGAGGCCTAGGGGGTCCTCAGAGTTACTACAAGGGGTCCTCCAAATATTTGAGTGATAGAAAGTGTTTTGCCACTTGTACCCTAGTGTCCATATTCTGAGAACTTTAGCCAAAAATAGCAGAACTACAAGCTCACGACGCCTCGCGCTGCGAGGCCTTGTGGGCTTGTAGATCGTCTATTTTCGGCAAAGAGGTTTGGTGTAGAGGGGAAAAAGAGCAGACTAAGTACGGAGTGAAAGGTTACGTTTATTGAGTATTGAAGGTTCAAGTGGTTGAATATCTGAAAACACTAATTGACATGAATCCAAATTACACTGATGATGGTGCTGTCAAACAATGAAACTATATGGTATCTATGATAAGGTGCTTCATCTCTCTCTCAACTAAGGGGTCCTTGGCCTGAAACGTTGAAGACCCCTAGCCTGACTGCAAGCGCCAGACTCAATCACACACTTCGTTTTGGGATTGAGTCTGAGCCTGGGGACGGAGATTCTACTTCAGCGGGGGCGGGGTAAAGCCTATTGACGTCACACACACACACACACACACACACACACACAGCCCTGTGTGTCGCCGACGGCGACGCGGCGTGACATTGCAAAAATACGTTATTTCTCATAACATATTATATGACTGCATGTTTACGTTAGTGCAAAATGGTATTAAAATGTAATGAAACGGCACTATTGTATTGTTTATTAAAAGAATTCGAGTCGAGTCTGACTCCGCCATGACAGTTTTCACGGACCAATCAGAGTCCACTAGCGGCTCACGTGGGCAGAAGAGCACCAATCAGAGTCCACTACGGAATCTCACGTGGGCAGAACAGCTCCGAAGGGAGGGGGCTGGGACCGGACCAGCATACCACGTGCCTCAAGTCTACAGCCCTGATTGGCCCATTCAATGCGCCCGCTCTTCAGGCGCGTTTGAAATAAAATAAAATATCTCCGGGTTCAGTCCACACTACACACCACCCACCAACAGGGGGTGGTGATGTGCGGACTGAAGTATCAGGCTAGAACACCCCTGCTGTACTGTGTGTGGACGTTGATTACAGATGGGTACAGATGAGCTTGCATCTTGTTTCTGCATCGTAATCGGTCCCGTGTGCGTGCGTGCGTGTGTGCGTGTGTGTGTGCGTGCGTGCGTGTGTGTGTGTGTGTGTGTGGTCAGTGAGACAACTTGAGATTGAGAACAGATGGGCACAGTTTCCTGAAACTTAGGGAGAATACTCAGTATCCGGCTGCCCCGAAGTGCTCATTAGTGTGGATGGAAAAGGTGAAGAGTCAGAATCAAGATGAGTTCATGAGCTCCAGGCACCGAATATTTTACATTGGTAAAAAAAACATGCTGTGTGATGACGCACATGGACCTTAAGTGGTTAATTCTGTAGTTGCAGTTCTCTCCATGACCTTCTGACTCCACCTTCTATGTGCACCTATAGTCTCATTATGATCAGATGATGTCAAGCATAATTCATCTCATGAAAATAGTCCAACATCTTTTGATAATTTGATAATATTATTTGGTGATAATTGGAAAACTAGTAAGACGCATCAGGGCGGCATGCGACCAATTCTTGTCCATCTGGCCAATGATGTACAGCATATTGGACCAGTTGCACAAGACCCCTGGCATGATAGTCAATGATGTCACCAAATATGGGCATTCCCAGATATGCGCTTAATATTGATAACATCGGGACCGGGATTCTCCATATATGGGCATAAAACAGACAAGGACGTAATTAATTTGCAAGTGTGACTCGTGACGACATCAGCGATCTCCATATATAGGGACATCAAGCCAGAGCGTGATGTCAGAGCTGCAAACCCATTCCGTTAAGACAGGTTCCCCTGACATTACAGTGACATCAGACCATGATGTCAGACCGACAAACCCATAGAACCACAGTGTCAGGCGTGACAGACAGAGATACACACAAACAAGCTGTGACCGTTTTAATAGTAAACGTGCAACCTACGGTCGCAATCAACACTTTTTGATAATCGAGGTAATCAGTAATCTTTTGAACACCTTCATAACGTCTTTGCAACAGGTGCGTCGTTGGACTCACAGAACTGAGACTAAACAAAATAAAAATAAGAAAAAACCTGCACACTGTCTTCACTTGCTCATAAATATAAAAAACACATTCTCAATCATTCATGAAGTTCAGGTTAAATACCTTGAGGCATGTGGTAATAATCCTTTAAATGCTAACGTCTGTAAAATTACTTGAATTGATTTTCTTGTTGAGTTTATATTGTTTAAAAATGTCATCACCAACCGTACTACAAGGCAACAGATATCAATATTGAATATAAATTCAAAGAGAGCAGCGCCCAGTTGTAAAAAGAAAACCATGTCCACAACAGCACTTGCATTGCTGTGTATAAAATATGCAGCAATTCAATATGAGATCTGATGTAGACACAGAAATTCATTGGGTTACCTCAACCACTACATAGCAAAGTACATCTGCCTGCCAGGAGGCATTGTGTGGAAGATTTAGGAGTGGGAGCCTTTTTCAAAGTCTACCATTTTTAAAGAGCAAGGCGAGAAAAACAATGACAGTTAATTACAATTAGGGGAATGAGTCTCTTCAATCTTTATGCCAGACCTCCCTTTTCGCCTCGGGCCGCTCCACTCCCGCGACTCCATCACTGGGAAAGAGACACAAATGGGAGGGTTGGGACAACAAAACGTCTCACTATAGCCAGCTGGGTGCCCAGGGCGCTACATCTTCACCTGCAGCCTCCATGTAATTGTTCACGCTTTTTTTAATTGCCAGTCGCGCCAACGCAGTGTCCTCTCGCTACCTCCAGCTGTCAACCTTTGGTTTGTTAAGCGTGATGTAGAGTATTGTTTCGGTGGACCACTCGCTGTTCAGTGTCCTCTAAAAAGAAATACCTTGGGGGTTGGGTCCATAACAGGTGTGCACGACACGTGATCGTGTTTTTATTATAAGCAAAGAGAGGCAAAACCCTGGGCATCAGTGGCCACCCTGACCAAGGCCTCTGTTGGGAATTCCGTGGCTGGCGGTGGATACACAGCCAGCCGAGTACAGAGCGCCGTGTGCCAGTCCACTGGAGCAAAGTCACGAGGAGGAGCAGCAACGGGCGAGTGCTTCACGTTCCAAATGACTGAAGAGAACAAGGGAAACGGAGTCGGCTGTGCCAATGCATTCATCATACCCCTTGCACCTCAAACACTCGCGCACACACACACACACACACACACACACACACACACACACACACACACACACACACACACACACACACACACACACACACACACACACACACACACACACACACACACACACACACACACACACACACACACACACACACACACACACACACACACACACACACACACACACACACACACACACACACACAGTTCACCTTACAACCTTCCACAGAATAGTCGTGGAGAACAGTGTGCGACTGTGCGTGTCCCTAGCCTGGCATTAGCCAGACTGAAAAGTGGAGAAAAATTACCGGGCCACGCACTGTTCGGGCAATCACTGTTCAGTTGAAACGCAGTCACTGATTGGCCCGGTCATTTTCCGATTTCTCACACTCGTCCCTTATGGGCCGAAGTCCAGGCGACGATACTGTGGAGGAACGCGTGAGTGAATCTACGTTATCAGTCTAGCTAATGCCAGGCCATAGAGTCCCTATTCTGGGGGGAACATTGGCCAAATAAATAGCAGCAAAAACAATGGCAACTCATATCCAGTAGAGTACAGTAGACGGTTTAAGGGATAATTCACCTCAAAATGACTTATTTTTCTATCGATTACTCACCCAATTGGAGACTTGAATTCATGGATATTTTTTCGTTTTTGTCGTATTCTTAGGCCAATAATTTGAGGAGACTGTCTCCATAGGGAACCACTGCTGGTCATCAAATTATTGGCTCAGGAATGGGACAAAAACAAAACAATATCCACAAATTCAAGTCTCTATGGGATGAGTAATCGATAGGAAAAAAAGTTATGTTTTTGGTGAACTAAAATTTAAACTTTCAAACGGTTAAAGCAGAGTTTAAATGCCCCGTTTCTGTTGTCACTGCATTGCCAAGACAGAATGCACTGAGAGCAACAATACTGGAGCTTTTTTGCGTGGGTGGGGGGTGTGTAACGTGTGGAAGATGATTGCGTTAATAGACAATGCTTAAGAATATTAAGACTATTACATGTGACAGCATGCATCCTTAACCCCGCTCATTATTTCCTGCAGTCGCATACATCACAGCTAAAGACGCGACAGGCTCATGAATATCTATTTCAGACAGCTCTCATTCTCACCTATAGCAGTGACTGCTTCCATACCACTTGCCATTGCCTATAGGTGTGTCTGACACACATTGTGCATGGAAGAGCAGCCTTCAGGAACATGCCGACGTTAGATTAATTAATTACCTCGTGTCTCGCGGCATTTACACTTTCGCTCGTCATAACTGGTTTCACAAATGAAAGTTGCAAGGGCAGAATAAGGGGGATAGTTATGTATGCAAATTGTGTTTTTACAGTGTGTGTGTGTGTGTGTGTGTGTGTGTGTGTGTGTGCGTGCGTGCGTGCGTGCGTGCGTGCGTGCGTGCGTGCGTGCGTGCGTGCGTGCGTGCGTGCGTGCGCACGCTTGTGTCCTTCCATAATGTACTCTGATCCAAAATAGTGAATCACATTTTCAATAAAAAAGTTAATATTTTGAAAGAGCAGTACGACAGAAGTAGCACTTGCCACTGGAAATGAGTCATTTGTTGTGTTCCAGTGTTTGTTATTTTACCTGAGATGACTGTAGTGTCTCCCACTCACTAATACATTGACTCCTGGCCAAGCATACAGTATACTAAGCATATTTACAGGGTTGTTGACCTGCTTGGTTCATATTCTTGGTTAATATTTTCCTAGCAAGGGTTAGAAATGCGATAGAACAACGAATGGGCACATTTCAAAACACTTAGAACATTCGAAAACACGTTTCTATTCCAAAACAGTGACATTTGGCTCCATCTAGATCAAGGGTCTTCAACAGGGGGTCCGGGACCCCTAGGGGGTCCTCAGAGTTACTACAGGGGGTCCTCCAAATCTTTGTGTGATAGAAACCTTTTTTTTCCTTTTCTATATTAACCACTTGAACCCTAGCATCCATATTCAGAGAACAAAGAGGTTTGGTGTAGAGGGGAAAAGAGAAGACTTAGTACAGACAGAGTGAAAGGTCACGTTTATTAAGTATTGGCGGTTCAAGTGGTTAACTCTTTTACTGCCAGATGTTTTATTTATTTATTGGATCTGGCGCCAGCAAAAAGCGGCTTACCTTTGCGACGTTATAGTAATGATAGATAGACATTTTTTTTTGTTGTGCAACATGCACTTTGGCAGACCAGGCAGCAGAGGGCGGCGTCATGCAAGAATTAATGTGAATTTGGCCGTTATGTGTTGCCATCCATTGAGACCAGTCTCTGGCCACAGAGCCACAGGGCCAGAGAAATCAACACGGAGGAGAATTGGTCTCCGTTGATGTTAACGCATAAGGGAATTTTAAGACCATCACTGCGGGCGATGTGATTACAGTACACGGCGGCACGACCCCTCATCAGCTTACGGACATCAACAAGGTAAACGAATGAACGGCCGTATTGGCGCGACGCGACACAGAGAAATGGGGCGAAAGGGAACGTCCGTAGCAGTAAAACAGTTAAATATCTGGAAACACAAATTCACATGAACCCAAAATACACTGACGATTGTGTTGTCAAACAATGAAACTCTATGGAATCTATGAAAAGGTAGGGGGTCCCTGCTTCATCTCTTTCTCAACTAAGGGGTCCTTGGCCTGAAAACGTTGAAGACCCCTGATCTAGATGATAATCTAGTGCTGTATAGGTGGGGCGCTTGCAAGTCCCTCTCATCCGTAGAAGAAGGGGCAACTGCAGTCATGCAGTTTGTGCAGTTAGATGCTTGGAGAAGCTGTGAGTTGTGCTACAGCCATTCACAGTAATGATGTGTGGGAGAGGATCACAACTGCCTACTGTACATTTGATCTAAATGCTACAGCACAGAACAAGAACACAAACTTCTGGCCACTGCCGGTCGTAGTGAATACATTGTTAGTCTCTACAGTCAGGTACTACTTAACCTAGGTTAAACACATTAAATGTGTCCGATATCTGAACACAATATGCGTGCCTGAATGACCGTGGCAGGTCGGATCACACATTGTGATCAATGTATTTCCATTGCCCAGACACAGATCAGATGTCAATACCAATGTGTCAACTGTAGAAAGGCCATCTGGGAACGCCAGTTCGGTCCTCCTGGCTTCATGTCAAACTGAACCCCCTAAAGGCCTGTCCATAGTATCTCTGAAATGTTCTGGGAGTTGGACTTTCCGACGTGCAATGACCTTTTGACCGAAAAGTTCGGTTTCGGTCAAAGTATATGGACAGGCCTCAACTCAGCGGTTCTCATGAGTAGGTTCCTTTATGGGGGTCTAAACTGACCCCTTACAATTCTGTACGGGGGCCATTTGGTTCCATTTGTACACCGTCAAAGTTAAGGGGAGCACCACTGTCCTAACTACTCCCCATGAGCAGCTTGGCATCTTGCACGGCTGCCTCCGCCGTTGGTGTGAGGATCTGTGTGTGAATGGGTGGCGAATATAAAAGCACATTGTGAAGCGGATAAAAAGGCACTGCAGAAACGCAGAGTATTTACCACGTGTAGTAGAGAGAGAGAAAAAAGTTGCCCTGTTGCCTCCATAGCCTACTGAACTGAACAGATTCCGTTGCTCTCTTTAGAATAGCATGGCACGGCCGCTATCATTAGTTATGTGTTGTTGTAGCTGTATGCACACTCTGCACATTGCCATGAATAGCGAGTGCACTCTCAGCAGAAATCCAACTGCTATGTCCACACGCGCAGAGCACATTACCAAGCAGGTTTGTACCGTTGTACGGCATCATGCAGCAGAGCCGCCGCTGCCTCCATTGTGGTATTGTACTCGTCGTGTCTTGTTTAGGGATGGGACGAGATGAAAATGTCATATCACGGTTTTTGTGACAAAAGAAATCGCGAGTTACGATATTATCACGATAATCAAAATCCATTATCCTGGGGCGGAACATTTGCCAAAAAATAGCAGATCTACAAGCTCACAACGCGTCACAACGTGAGCTTGTAGATCGGCTATTTTTACCAAAGACAATTGATAGAGTGAAAAAACTATCAAGTACGTATATTATAAGTACCTTTTACCAATTATAGAGTGTTTAAGTGGTACCGGATATGCAGCTCGGCAAATAAAAGGTGACTTGATCCCAGTGCATGATGGAGGACGACATCACGATAAATGAAATCTCCACGATACGATTAGTGTGAGTGTTTTTTATCACGATGAACGATAATATATTGCGTATCGTCCCATCCCTGATCTTGTTAGGACTCTATGATCATGTCACCGTGGCGGTGCTATCGCAAGCCACAGGGAGCCTCCTCGCGTCTCTCCTCGGCGAACCCCCCACGGCCAGAAGAAGAGCCTAAACCTGGTCAAAGACGACGTCACGCCGCCATTACTCTCATCGTAACATATGGCTGGGCGTTCTGCGAAGCATGTCCCAGACCCCCGAAAACATCAAATGCGGTTCCGCCAACCGTTAAGAGACATGGATGGTGATGAATGTGCTCCCAATGCGTCATTATTTTCCACGCTGATTTGTCTGCGTGGATGTGTGTGTGTCGTGCTGACTAGCGAGTAATCTCCTACAGTCTGTCAGCGCCACTTTCGCCCGCAGCTGTCTCATGTGGGGGCGTGTAACGCACTCCAATCAGTCACTAAATGTACCCCGGGCTCTATCACCCCCCCCCCCCCCCCCCTCTTTCTCCATTCAAACATGCATAAACTGAGTGAGAAGTCACGGTGTGCAGAGCGTGAGACATGCTTACTTTTTTTCCTCTCCCTCTCTCTATCTCTCTCTCTCCCCCCTCAGATTATCCTGTCTCCACCTCGCATTTGAGGAGCTTCAGGGTAGGAGAAAGCTCTCCGCCCTCCCTGGATGTTTTGGTGGCTTAATGACTAATACTACAGCCCTCTTGTCGGTACGCAAAGTCAATGGAGGGAGCGAACACTTGCAAAACAAACAACTCTAATAACCCGCATTAAAAGGCACCTTAAAAAAAGTCACCGCTCGGTACCACGGAGAGGGAGAGCCGGGAGGAACACAAAGGGGACGCCTGTGTTTATTTTTCATTTTATTACAAAGATGCTTTCCTTTTATTATGCCTTTTGGAAGCAGAGGGGGCTGAAATAATTATTATGCAGTGTTCAGCCCTCTGCTTCATGGATGTATTATTACCCCCCTCTGCTGGCGGAAGCGAGAAACTGCAGCTGCCGTGTGCTCCCGCAAGGGAAAGCAGTGAAACGTATTTACTGCCCCCACCGTTATGACCCAGCACATTCTGCTGTGGCGTAAAACAAAGGAGAGACAATTTAAGGCTTGCTGTAGACTTTACTGGCCAGGGTGGGTGCTCATTTACATTTCGGCAGAGGAGTTTAGTTCTCTCCTGTCTACCTCCTGCTTCTGTCTGTCTCTGTCCATCTCTCGCACTCACACACAAACGCCTCGTCTTTCAATTAGACTTCATTGGCGCGGAAACAAACAATGTAAGACATGCGATGATTTGGCAATACATTCTAGATACATTGCCAAGGCAGGCGTGAAACAAAAACAAAAACATGTACAATTAAAGACGTAGCCCTGGATTTCTCTCGCCGTACCTTGATGCACATCGCCTCCTGATGGCAGGGACATGCAGAGAATGTTAGAGAGGCAGGGGCTGAAATGTCTAAAAGGGCCTTTTGGTGAAATGATTGAAAATAGCAGACCTCCAACCTCCAACGCGTCGCAGTGAGCTTGGATGTCGGCAATTTTCAGTGCTCGACTCCACACTGAACTAAGCATAATCAAGTGAATACTGGAGACGTGGCGTAACGGCATGGATTTCTACACAGAGAGGGCAATTCTTTCAACATAAGATGCTGCATTCTGCATTCAAGTTCAGGAAAGTTGGGACAAGGCAATTCTCTTGATTGCTGTCTTCAGGTATAGCATGGAAAGAGGGCATTTGCATTTCTTTCACCATAGTAAAAACTGCATTCATGGTCTGCTGAGGGCACTTTTTACAGACGGGTAAAAGGGCAGGGGCTCAAGCCCCCTTTGATGTCTTTGTGTGCACGTGCCTGCCTGATAGCTATCCTCTCCCAGTCCTCCCTCTTCCCCTCCATCCTCAACTGACTCCTGTGTCTTGCCACGCGTCGCCCCCCTCCCTCGCGGCCCTAACGCGGCCCCAACGCGGCCCCGTCACAAATGGCCACCCCCGGCCCATAATGCTTTGTTTTGTGTCATGCTTGTGGGTGCTGGTGTGAGACCAACGTATGGTTGTCCTCAATCTCTCAGGTACCCGTTCCTCCTCTACCCCCCGCCACCCCTCCACCCCAGTCTGTCTCTGCCTCTCCCACTCTCTGTCTCACACATGCACTCTCTCTCTGTCTCTTACACGCGCACACACAATCTATCTCATTCCCTCTCTCTCCATCTGTGCGCCAGCCAGCCGCTGATGGATGTAAAGTGATGCGGCTAAATAACCTCCTCCTCACACAGCCGGGCCTTTTCGCACGCAGCGCCCGTCTAGAGCCATCCATCCAGGGGGAGTGGTCGGTGAAGTACGTACGTCCCCCCCCCCCCCATGCGCCGACGTTTCTCCGTTTGTTTATTACGCTCCATCTTTCACGTCGCTTGCAAGGCTCGCGTGAAAGCCGGGATGAAGACATTCAAGACGAGGCGGCTTGGCGGGTACGGGAAGCCGAGGTCATGTTCGTGACATAACTTCCGTGAGCGATGTTCACGGAGAGTCCGCGGAAGTTTCACATGCCGCATAGGTGCCGTCCGACCGACGCCGACGGCATGTCCAAGACTTTCGCTTTTACGAAATGGAAAAAAATAACCGGTGGATCCAATGTACAGTAGTTATTTAGTCACAAGCTTGTTAATATCATTTTATCTTTATAAAACCCAATGACACACTTATGTCATTAGACAGTAGATCAACATTAAAACAAACAAAAACAACATTGTAGAAAAAATAGCAGATGCACAACATCACAGTCGTTCACAGTACGAGGCATTGTGAGCTTGAGTAGATCGGGTATTTTGGCTATACTTTTGCACGACGCCGTCATACGACTGAATAAAATAATGTAAATAAAGATTAAATATGGAATATGGTTTCTGCCAAACCGTGATGATATATACAGCACAGAGAGACGCACGACACAACACAATACACACACTTTCTCTGTGCTTTTTTTGTGTGTCATTGAGCACTGGTTGGTTTCAGCTTCTAGCTGAGCTCGCCTTTTGTCAAGGCTTTTTTCTCTCTCTTCCAAATCTTTTTTTCTCCCCCCCACCCAACCGTGTCTCTCTCCCTCTCTCCTCTCTCTCTCTCTCTCTCGCTTGCTCCGTCTTCCTCAACACTCAGACACAGGTTGGGCTCTGCTGAGGAAGCAACTGTGTTAATCCTCGGGCTGGACTTCAGAAAAAGGAGGGCCTCTAAAGACTCCACTTCCCCCTCTCCCCCTCTCCCCCCACCGCTCCGGCAGCTCCAGCCTATAACCCGGCTGCCACTGGCAGCGCCTCTCTTCTCTCACCTGGCCTGGTGAGCACTAACTAAAGTACATTTACTCGAGTACTGTGCCTATTACGTTCATTTAAGGAGCATTTGTTTTCTTTGCAAGCACATAAGCGACTTTCACTCCACTGCATTTCAAATAGAAATATGGTACTTTTGTCTGTTTATAGGAAAGGACTCTTAGGACCCAGACTTAGATATAAATATATATTATAAATTAACCCAGTGGCGTCAGTTCAGCAAAAGCTAAGGTATGGCAACACGACTGGTGTCTTGCACGCATGCGAAAGGACGTGTGCAAGACACCAGTCATGTTGCCATACCTTAGCAACAGGCATGATGGATTTATGTTAAGAAGTACATTGTTTCCCCCTGTGGCCAAGGTATCTTGCCATACCCAATTGACGCCTCTGAATTAACCACCTACAGATGTGCCATTTCAAAACGTCACGTGTCCTGCCATTGGCAAGACAGTAGATTTCCAGTGGATTTGCAGAACATTGAGCTTGTAGATCAGATATTTTTTGCTATTTGTATGACCTTCTCTGACTTTGAAGTTTAAATCTACCTATGAAGGTGGATGGGGGAATGGAGTGGTTTCTTGCCATTTGTGAGTTTCTGCAAAATTACTCTCCATTCTCCATAAAAAGTGGAAAGGCAAAACAGGAAAAGAAACCTGTGGACAAAATGCATTTGCAGGATTGTTTTTAGGAAAAGAGCAGTAAATACTGAAGAGTTGAAACAGCACATAATTATGTATAAGCCTTATTTTAAATAGTGAAAATAGCTGATGTGTTGTGAGCTGATGATTTGTGTATTTTTACTTTGAAATGTTTCAATACAGCAATGCATTGATATTATAACCAAAATGTAGGCTACTATTGAATACTTGAGCATTTACTCTGGCATAATGTCGTCATTGTCGAGCAGACAGTTACTGCCTGCTCGACAGTGATAATATCGTCACTGTACAAGCACACAACGCCTCGCGGTGCGAGGCGTTGTGTGCTTGTAGATCGGCTGTTTGTAAAAATGATAAATACAAAACAAACGGTTTTGGACATACAAGGTTTCCACCCGATAACGACGATATACTTTGTCCACCTCTGCCTGCGACTCACAGCCCAGCCTCCTCCTCCTCCAAAACAAAAAGCACACATTCAGCCACTCTGAATCCCTCTCTCTCTCTCTCTCTCTCTTGCCAGAGCTGCTGTACGTTCACTGCCGCTTGCCTTAAACTCACGCATGTGCATGTGTGAGAAAGAATAAAGAGCTAGAACAGGGGGGGGGGGGGGGACAATGAGCCAGACATACAAGACAATAGAGAGAAACGATTGATATAGGTCTGAGGAAAAAGTGGTGAGAAACGGTGTGTGGGTGAGGGAGGGAGGGAGGGAGGGAGCGAGAGAGAGAGAGAGAGAGAGAGAGAGAGAGAGGAAATACAAGGGAAAGACAGAGAGGGAAAGGATGAGAGTAGGAGAGAAATACACGGCAGGAGGAATAGAGTTAGAACGTGTGAGTGTCTGAGAGAGAGAGACAGAGAGAGGAGGCAGAAAAGAATGTACATATGACCCGCACAGCGCACACCATCTTACACTCGCCAAAAAACTATTTTATTAAATATGCAACGTTTCGGTCAACGACCTTCTTCAGGCATCAGGTGGTCGTTGATCGTTGCATATTTAATAAAAATAGTTATTTGGCAAATGTAAGATGCTGTGTGGGTCATATGTACATTCTGTGCATGTTTGAAATGATCCCTGCCTACGCACCCATCTCTAAGCCTATATATAAGACCTTTTCGCCTAGTATTTATCATGTTAAAAATGATTCAAACTAGTGAGAATATCTGCACTACAAGCACACAACGCCTCGTTGTGTGCTTGTAGATCTGCTATTTTCGCTAGTTTTGTGCGCCGTCGTATGATGAAGAAGGGCTTTACTTTACGAAGAAGAAAAAAAACATACAAATTAGAAACTTGGAGATCCATGGTTTCTGCCGGACGGTGACGAAATGAGAGAGAGAGAGAGAGAGAGAGAGAGAGAGATAGAGAGAGAGAGAGAGAGAGACTGGTCTCCAGGGAGTAACTGGCACACTGTCAGCAGATCTTTATAGAGCTGCAGAGAGGAGAGGAGAGGAGAGGAGAGGAGAGGAGATGCCCCTCAGCCATTACTGTGCTACACCACACCACACCACACCACGCTACACTCAGATAACCCACACGCTACAACTGCTCTGCATCTGCGGAACGCATACCTCTGCATGTGTGCAGGCGTGCGTGTGTGTGTGTGTGTGTGTGTGTGTGTGTGTGTGTGTGTGTGTGTGTGTGTGTGTGTGTGTGTGTGCGCACACACACATTATGTGTGTGCGTATGTGGGAATTGATATCATCGCTGTTGTGTGGAAACCTTGTACATCCAAAACCGTTCCTTTTTTTAATTATTATTTTAGAAACGAGTTAACGTAGTGAAAACAGCCGAACTACAAGCACTCAACGCCTCGCGATGCGTAGATCTGCTATTTTCACTACCTTTGAGCAACACTCTTGTATGATGAAGTTGGGCTTTTGGAGACAGTGACTATATTATACACTGATCGTGATTAAAGTGTAGTATTGATTACAATACCGTTTCACAGGTATTCGTCTCTTTACTCAAGTTGCTGCAAAAGTTGCTAAAAATGGCAATCCACCACGGTACACAATCAAGCATCAGTGCATCGTAGGGGTGCCACAATAGAGGATATGCGCGTGACATCATCATCATACCTGGAAGTTATGCGGGAACTCCTACTGAGTGGCAAAAAACGACTTTCTGGCCTTGACAGCCCATACATTCAAACAGAATTTTTTGGCATGATTGCATTATACAACATTAAACAACGTTAAACTCACTTTGCCACTCACTTTGCCACTCGATTTGCCACTCGATATGCCATTCACTTTATGCATGCGCATACCCTCTAGTCTATACTGAACCGAACCGCTATACCGAACTGAATGGCCCTGTAGCGAACCGAACAGCCCATACCAAATTAACCGAATTTCTTTATTTTTTTGGGTGTGGCCGCATAAAAACATAATTTTAACTCTTTCTGTACACTTTTTTGGAGAAAGTCTTCCTCCTAGTATAATCATAATAACTGATTATCATGTTTTAGGGGGGAAACAAACGATTGCACCCCATCTTTAAAATTAACTGAACATTTTGGATTCTTTATTTTTTAATTTAAAGTTTCTACTGTACTGAAACCGTACCGAAACCGTGAGCCAAAAACCGAGATACGAACCGAACCGTGGGCTGACTGAACCGTGGCACCCCTACTGCATCGGGCATTAAGCACTTGAATATCCCTGACCCGTCTCTCTGGGACTCTCCGTGCCCCTTGGCTCCTCCTCACTCCATATTCACGTCAGGCTGCGGAGTGATAAAAAGTGTCGCCCGTTGGCCTCACCCCTTGTCACCCATCTCGCCTTCATCTCATTAACTTAATCTCTCCCCACAGAGGAGCTGCTCCACAAATTTGACTTTTTTGGATACATTATTATTCCTTTCTCCCCCCCCCCCCCCCCCGACTCCCCTACCCTCTCCTCACAAGTTTGTTCTTGCCCTATTCCTTTTTACTTTCCCTCCTGCCTCCGAGTCGTGGTGTTATTAGCTGCCTAAAACCTGCGTCATGGTCGCCATCGACCTCGAAGGGAGGCGGAAACGCTCCGGCGGTCGGTCCTTGACAAGGTTATAAAATAGTTTTGGATTTTTCCCTTAGTTTTTATTTTTATTAGTTTTGAGGTTTTGTTTTCAATTACAGTTTAGTTTTAATTCGTGTGAGGTTGCTAGTTTCGTTTCGTTTTTATTTTTTGAAAATGCTTAGTTTTAGTTTAGTTTTTATTAGTTTTAGTGTTAGTTTTAGTCTTACGTAATATGGGGTATTTGTCAGGGGTGAGATTAAAAAAGCTCCGGAAAAAGTATCGTCTAATAAAGAAAATCAATAAAACATCATATTGTTGAGAGTGGCAGGAATGTTGAGACCTGCAACTTCTCTCTTTGACCTCACCAACTGGTGTTTTTTATTTTTTATTTCCACAAAAGACAAAAGACTAAAACTAAGGAGATTTTCTCTATAATTCTATTTTATTTTAGTTAGTTTTGTAAACACACAATACCGTTTCAGTTAGTTTTCGTTTTTTTAAAAAGCTTAGTTTTTATTTTTATTTCAGTTAACTAAAATGTTTTTCCATTCTAGTTTTCGTTTTTTAGTTAGTTTTCGTTTACTATAATAACCTGACGTAGCCAGGCTTACTCATCTGCGAAGAGAAAAGCCTGGTTAAGATATGAGGCATAGACCGTTCTAGGAGGTGGGGCTGAATTTTCCCGGGAGTCGTCTTCTTTCACAGTGTGGTGTTCCTGCTATGCAAACGTATTCCCCGCTGGAAAAAAAAAATGTGTTCTACTTCTCCTGCTCCGTCGGTTGCGCTCGCAATAAACAATATACAAACAAAATATTGATTCAGTCGATTACACCTATTAAGAGCGAGTTAAGAGCTACAATCTATTTTAGTTTTTACGCTTGGGAATGTAAACAGACCCGCCGCACCGCATGACGTAACGTCCGTTAAACACAGCACTTCCGCTGGAAATCTTGGAACCAAGCGGAAGTCATATCTTGCCCAGGGTGACATGGCAGAGGCCCGCTTCAAAAGGGACGGCCTCGCGCAATCAGTGTTAGTCCCCTTCCTTTTCAATTAGCACACAGTCTGCCGAGCTGGCACGCTCACCTACTGTAGGCACCGTGGGCTGGAGGTTATGAAATATTGATGCCCTATCTTCCCGGGGAGAGAGAGAGTGGAATGCGTTGTGTTTCATGTCCCCCCGGGGAAAGTTTATGTCTTTAAGATTTCTGAAAGTGCATGGCCGTTTTTCGTGCGTGGGCATGCGTGGGCGTACGCACTAGGGATGGGACGATATGAAATATGTCATATCACGATTATTGTGACATCGCGATTTACGATATTATCACGATAATCTGCGTCATCCATTATCCTGGGGCGGAACATTTGCCAAAAAATAGCAAATCTACAAGCTCACAACGCGTCACAACGAGCCAGTAGATCAGCTATTTTTTGGCGAAGACATCTGATAGAGAGTGAAAAAAAGATTGTATCGAGTACATATATTATAAGTACCTTTTACCAATTATAGAGGGTTTAAATGGCACCGGATATGCAGCTTGGCAAATAAAAGCTGAATTGATCCCAGTGCATGACTGAGGACGATATCGCGATAAATTAAATCTCCACGATACGGTTATCGTGAGTGTTTTTTTATCACGATAAACGATAATATCGCGTATCGTCCCATCCCCAGTATGCGCGCATCCTGTGTGGTGGTGGTGGGGGAGTCCAGTAGCTTCAATCACAGAAAGAAGTGCCCGTGTAGACACTAGAGTGACGCAGCGAGAGTCAACAGGGCATTAATCTTTCATGTCCGTAATACAACAAACAGCTCTTTGTTTGAGCAGACGATTCACAGCGCTCTGCATCCATCTTCCATTCACGCTCTGCCAGCCAGTCAGCCTCCTCCAGTCCTCACAAACCTCCGCATCAGGCTCGTCTAAATGAGAATGATGCTCGCTTTATTAGCCGGCATGCATTACAAATCCATCCATTCCACCTTTTAGTTGGCACCGCGCATATTAAACCTCAAAGATCTAGAACGCGCCCGGCACCACTTTAACCATTATTTTATGCTTTAACTTTTGAAAAATCGTGAAGATGTGTGCAAATCTTTCAATATCTTTGACCCGATCTTTGACCCGACTTCTAAATCCTTCCTCTAAATCAGCTGTTCTCAAACATTTTCATGTCAAAGACCCCCAAAATTACAGGTATTTGGACGCAGAATAGACCCCCCCCCCCCCATCTCATAATATGTTGTTACCGGGACCAAATATTTGAGTTAAAATGCTCCCTTTTAAATGGATATATTCAAAGAAAAATCTTGATCTTTCAAAAATAGCAGATCTACAAGCCCGCGCTGTGAGCTTGTAGATCTGCTATTTTTCAATAGATCCCAGGCCTAAATGGCTTAAAAAGAGAGGCCAACTTTTCGCCTCGCATCCTCTCCCAGCAAACAAGACCCAATTATTTCCAAGTGTGTGATCCCACAGTCATCGGGGGATATTGAACCGACATCTGCAATGGTAATTACACCAGCCTCTGTGTTCTCCAAATTAAAATACTCTATGTGACATTGAAGAACCATAAAACCTTTATGCCTCGCCATATTAATGTGTTTGCCACGAGGCTATGTACAAACGGGGACAAACCAGGACAAAGCAAATCCTTAATTGTTCGGGCTAGTACGCACGCACGCACGCACGTGTGTGTGTGTGTACATTATACGTCGTCTTTGTCGGGTGGAAACCGTTCATTTTTAGCATTTAAAACATTTTACTAAACTTGTGAAAACAGCCGATCTACAAGCACGTGTGCTTGTAGATCTGCTGTTTTCACTACTTTTGTGTGACAGCCTTGTCTGATGAAGCAGGACTTTACTTCGCGAAAAAACATACAAATTTGAAACTTGGAGATTTCTGCCAGACAGAGAGTGTGTGTGTGTGTGTGTGTGTGTGTGTGTGTGTGTGTGTGTGTGTGTGTGTGTGTGTGTGTGTGTGTGTGTGTGTGTGTGTGTGTGTGTGTGTGATTCCCTTCATTGTTGTACTTCAAGTAAATCACAATCATGGTCTGCTTTTCCGCCTCCCCTGACCAAAGTATGTAATGCTTCAGAAAATGGTAGGTCATAGGTTAGTGCATTAGCCATCCTCTTTCAGGAAGAGTATTCTGGCCTCTTTTTAAAGAGAGAGAAAGGAAAAGAAAAAACATCCCTTGATCCAACCCAGTTACAGAAACAAGACCTCTTTCTAGAATACAATGTTTTCGCCAAAATACTACAAAATATGAAGTCGGAGAAGATCCTTCAAGTGATTGAAGGACACAACATCTTTGTTCAAACGAACAAGGCAGCAAAACTACTCTGTTGGTTACGAGTGCTATAATGCTACAATGCTATTCCTCCTACCTTTCAAACAGACGGCCTTATAACTTGAAGGACACTTTTCAACCTGTCTTGATATAATAGGTCCTCACTAATGTTCATGATAAAATATCATTTTTTTTCTTCTACTCAGTCTGGGTCTCTGACGAGAGTTGTGGGCGGGTCAGAAATCCATCCACCAGTGACATCATCGTTTGACAGATTTTCTTTTAACAATATTTTGGAAAAAAATATATTTCATTTTTATTATCGCGAGAACAATGGCTTCCATTATAACATAGCAACTTTTTAGAAATATAAAGCCTGCAGTTTCTATTAGCTTGGATTCCCCATTGATGATGTCACTGGTGGATGGATTTCTGACCCGCCCACAGCTCTCCTATCAGTCCTATGGAAAAAAAAAAGTGCTATTTTATCATGAACATTATTGAGGACCTATTATATGAAGACAGGTTGAAAAGTGGTGAAAAGTTTCTGTTAGCAATGCCATGTCCTCATGTCCACATCTCTGTTACGTCTATTATGAGGAGTTCCTCTGGGGTGGATCCTCTGACCTATTTTGTTCTTCCATTTCTACCTCTGGGTGATATGAATATATTGTATTATCACTAGGCCCAGGCAAACGTCTTACTTCCCTTTTGGGTCTCGAGCTAAAGCGTTTGGGAACCACTGCTCCAAGGTTGGCACCACTATCAGGAGAAATGAGATTTATTTTGTTATTTCTTTGTGTATTTGAGTCGGTATCATGTTTTCCTGTTATGTGAAGCACGTGGTAACTTCATTTATCTGGTTGATTGCTGTCTGTAAGCCGAGGTCGTAACTCCTTCAGCCTCTTATGTCTGTCAGGGCTGGTCCCTTAGACTTCGACGGCCATAGCTCATTCCGCCAGGCAGCATCTTGTCTGTCTGGGTGTTGTCCTGTAGCCTTCAGCCTCCTCTGGGCCAGGCCTTCACCGCAAAGGCCTCGGATTTGTCACCCTGTGTCCTTACAGTACTGTAGGTAGGTAGGTAGGTAGGTAGGTAGGTAGGTAGGTAGGTGGGTAGGTAGAGCTCCGTTGTTGGGTGGAAACCTTGTATCTCCAAGTTTCAAATTTGTACGTTCTTTCGCAAAGTAAAGCCCTGCTTCATCATTCAAGGCTGTCGCACAAAAGTAGGGAAAACAGCAGATCTACAAGCACACAACGGTTTTGTGCTTGTAGATCGGTTGTTTTCAGTAGTTTAAATCATTTTTAAAATTATAAATGCAAAACCAACGGTTTTGGACATACAAGGTTTTCACCCGACAACGACGATAGGTAGGTCACTTGCCCATGGTTGGTGGACCCCCCCCCCCCCCCCCAGAATAGTGAAGGGAATGAGTTCTCTTTATTCTTCCTTGCAGTTTAGCACACATTAATGTGTATCTCGCCACTGCCTATGTAAGAAAAAAATACCCAAAAATGAAGTGTCTAGAATCTTTAATTATAGGTGACCATGTCTCTCTCTCTCTCTCTCTCTCTCTCCCTTTGTTTCCAATCATTTATTTATTGAGAGACACAGAGAGAGAGAGAGAGAGAGAGAGAGAGAGAGAGAGAGAGAGAGAGAGAGAGAGAGAGAGAGAGAGAGAGGGAGCACAGATTGATATCAGTGCAGGGCCGGGGCGATCAGCGGGGTTATACACTTAGCCGTACGATGACACGGACCCTAATGGGGCAGAGAAGCGATGCACTGATATTCTTAATTGATGGATTAGAAGCTTCCAACTCCCTGGAGAGAGCAGAGGATCAAGAGAGCAGAGGGAGGGAGGGAGAGGGAGAGAAGGGTGGTGGGGGGCTGGTGAACATGTGACCTGAGCAGCTAATTGAAGGGGGTTCTCTGAGATATTTTATTCAAACACGGTCAGAGCAAGGAATCGGAGCGTACGAGAGATGGATGGAGAAGAGGGGCATGCTGGGAGATGGGAGGGGAAGCCCGCTGTTAATCAGTTACTGTGTCAACATGCAAGGGAGAGCGGTGAAGACGTTAACATGAATAACATCCTTAACTATTTTGCTGACAATCAGGGGCATCAATTGGTTATGGCAGGGGTATGCAGCTGCCATACCCTGGGTCCAGGGGGGCTAAACAAAAGCTACTTTTATATATAAATTCATGAATGTCTTTTTGTCTATCTGCGCTGGTTATTATGTTGTTAAATTACAGTAAAATAACTACAAATGCAAAATGTAACATAATGGTCACTTTAACAAGGTATTATAATTATCTTCTCCACACTTGTATTCTCCCCAGCTTGACAAAAAGGTATATTACCAGGTTCCGCAGGTCAGCTGCACAGGTGCAATGCATTATTGTTAATTGTGGCACGTTTACTATAACATGCTAAGTTTAGCTGCACTTGAAAAACCATTCCAGGCTGCCATATTCAGCCCAAGAAACCGTAGAAACCTGTGTAAAAAAAGTCTTTTTTTTTTTTGACATTGTGAAAATAGCCGATCTACATGCTCACAACGCCTCGCAGTGCGAGGCGTTGTGAGCATGTAGATCTGCTATCTTCACAATAGAAACAAAATGTAATACCTCTTTTCCATGAGGACTCCCATCTTTGCCATACCCTAGCTTTTGCTGAACTGACGCCACTGCTGTCATTTAGATTGTTTACAGTCTGCTCACGGCCATCAAAGTAGCTTACTTAATTTATAGAAAAATAGCCATCCATTATTTCCTATCACGGTCAAGCTGCATCGCTCACGGAGCAGTGAAACAATCCACAACATTATGGGCGCAGCCATTACGGAGCGAGAGGCTCCTCCTCCCCCCTCGGTTTGCGTGAGTTTTCAGACATAGAAATAGAGAAAGTAGATCCAGGCTGAGAAAACCACCAAAAAGAGCTTTTTTTTTAGCAGTAAAAGAGTTAATGAGCGTCAAGCATCCAGAAGAAATCTAGAGAGGTGGCGGACGATTGTTGGGTCGGATGGTTGGTTCAATGGATGGATGGATGCTGGAATTAACACATTTTACAAAGTGCCGTACAGAAGACAGCATGCATAGCAAGAGAAAACAAAGGTTCTAAAGCAAATATTGGCCGTGGACGTGGATTAACAGGATTATATAGGGCTGCAATTATCGGTTACTTTTTCCAACTAATCAAATCGAAAAGCACTTTGTATATCAATGAACCGATTAACCACTTAAAGGGGCACCCCACCACTTTTCAACCTATGTTCATATAATTGGTCCTCACTCAAAAATAGTTTTTTTTTCCTTTTATTTTTTTTTCCTCAGAGGAGGGATGTGGGCAGGTCAGAAACCCATCATCTTGTGACATCATCGATTGCCAATCCAGTTTATAGAAACTGCAGGCTTTCTATTCCTGAAAAGTTGCAATTTTAAAGTGGAAGCCATTGTTCTCGCAACAATAATATTGATTAATTGTTTTGGGGGGAAAATGATGATGTCACAAGACGATGGATTCTGAACTTCCCACAGCTCTCCTAAGGAGACTTGGACTGAGTAGAAAAAAATTGTGATATTTTATCATGAACATTAGTGAGGACCTATTATATGAAGACAGGTTGAAAAGTGGTGAACTACTCCTTTAAGCGTTGTTGTATATTCTTTGTCGCACAAGGGTGGCATGTTTTTATTAACTTTTCTCACTTTTGGAAACTTTTACCTGTGAATGACACGCCCAAAATAGGGATCGATTATTAAATCAATGATTCGATTACATGTTCCATTATTGATTATTTGTTCCATGATCAAATCTTTTGGTTCAATGTATAAATGTTGCAACCCTAAACAGGAGAGAGAATAAAAGGGTAAAGCATTGGTCTTCAACAGGGGATCCGGGACCCCTAGGGGGTCCTCAGAGTTACTACAGGGGGTCCTCCAAATCTTTGAGTGATAGAAACCTTTTTTCTCCTTTTTTATATGAACCACTTGAACCCTAGCGTCCATATTCTGAGAAAAAAAATCCTCCTTTTTTATATTAAAGGTGATACACCATGAAATTTCACTTTTGGGGGGGGGGTGGCGCAGTTCAGGCCAAAGGTGGTACTGCAGCTGAAATGCTCTGAGAGCCATTCAAAAATGAGAGAGGCTCTCTATTCAGGAGTGGTAATTTAGCCTCAAACCTTTTGAAAAACGTTTTTGGGACATAAACAATATGACATAAATACTTTTTAAATACATGGTGTATCACCTTTAACCACTTGAACCCTAGTGTCCATATTCTGAGAACCAAAAAATAGCAGATCTACAATCAGCTATTTTCGGCAAAGAGCTAAGTACAGAGTGAAAGGTCAAGTTTATGAAGTATTGACGGTTCAAGTGGTTAAATATCTGAAAACACAAATTGACATGAATCCAAAACACAGTGACAATTGATTGCACATTATCAGCAGTGAATGGTGGAACCACGGCATTGATGTTGGGTGGGCGGGCCGGGGTGGAGGATGGGAGGGGAGGGAGGGAGGGAGGGAGGGGAGACCCTGGAGAGGAAAACGGCAGATCCGCGTCTGAAAGAACTTCCCTTTCATCTGGCCCACACAGTGGAGGATCAATACCAACACCCGCCCATCATCCGGCATCAAAGGGCCCTGTGTGTGCGTGTGCGTGTGTATGTGTGTGTGTGTGTGTGTGTGTGTGTGTGTGTGTGTGTGTGTGTGTGTGTGTGTGTGTGTGTGTGTGTGTGTGTGTGTGTGTGTGTGTGTGTGTGTGTGTGAGAGAGAGAGAGAGAAAGCGAGAGGGGGGAAGTGGTGGAAAAAGTACTCACATTTTCTACTTGAGTAAATGTACCAATACTGCAATGTAGAAATACTCCGTTACAAGTAAAAGTCCGGAATTCAAAATGTACTTGAGTAAAAGTACGAAAGTATTGGCATCAAAATGTAATTAAAGTACCAAAAGTAAAAGTACAACATGTTTGAAAATAGCAGATCTACAAGCTCACAACGCGTCGCGATGCGACGCAACACGTTGTGAGCTTGTAGATTGGCTATTTTCAAATAGCCAAGGTATAGAATAGGGCTAAAGTGCATTAATGTATGTTTTATAATATAATCATTTATATCTGCAAAGTAACTAAAGTTTTCAAATTACTGTAGTGGAGTAAAAGTACAACATTTGGATCGCAGATGTAGTGGAGTAGAAGTAAAAGTATGGGGAATTGGAAATGGTCAAGTAAAGTACAAATAACTCAAAAGTGTACTTAAGTACAGTACTTAAAGGGGAAGACCACCCATTTTGAATATTGAACTGTCATTAATGTCATTAATATACCTATAGAGTTGTGGAAATAATAAAAAAGTTCCCCCTCTTCTGTGTTGCAGAGAACCGAAGGATTGATTTTGGGGTTTGTATTGTAAAGTACAATGTGTGATGTCATCAAGTTGTAATTTGCAATGCAAACCCCAAAATCAATCCTCCAGTTCTAGGCAACACGGAAGAGGGGGAACTTTTTTTTAATTTCCACACAACTCCTCTAAGGTATATTAATGACAGTTCAATATTGAAAATGGGTGGTCTTCCCCTTTAAGTAAGTGTACTTAGTTACTTTACACCACTGAAAGCGTGAGGGGGGGGGGGGGGGGGGGATCATGTCGGCGAACAGTTAAATGTGCCTCGTCGAGGAACAAAGGCACTATATAGCGTCCACAATCAGGGGCGTCACACCAAATTCTGGGCCCAGGGTACAAGGATTCACTGTGGGCCCCCCATGAATGTTAACTATTGAAAAATAGCAGATATAAGAGACCCATGTTTCCATGTCAGTGATGCTCAAACTTTTTCATGTGAAGGACCCCCAAAATGATATGAATTTGGCCACGGACCCCCCATCTCAAAATATTTAGTTCCAGGGACTACCCCGGAAGCAAAATTTGAGTTACAAATGTTCGCTTAAAAAAATACATATTCAAAGATTTGCAAAAATTTTCACGACTTTTTCAAAAATAGCAGATCTGCAAGCTCGCAGCGCGGCACTCGGTGCCGCGCTGTGAGCTTGTATATCTGCTACTTTTCAATAGCTAAAGTTACTAGGGCCCCTCCACCTTGGGCCCTGGTAACTCAGTCCCACTTTCCTACCCCTTGTGACGCCCCTGTCCACAATACAGTTGCAGGAAGATCTATGCTTCTCCGGTGGAAACTCCCGCCGCCATTGAAGTGGAAACGCCACCGTGGCACTTAAGGCTACAAAAGGGGTTGGCTTAGAAATTGATACCCGATTGCCGTGGCAGCCACCCTGCAGTGACTGAGAGCAGAACCCTTAGAAACAGAGTTCTTTCCGAAGAGTTTCACTTGAGCACTTTCTTTCCCCATGCACTGGAAAGTAGTTTTCTGTTTCTCAATCCCTCTCCGTTCTAACGGTGGCAGATTTGGTTGGCCGTCGCACCACAATGATCAACACGTTGACACGGACTGGGCCTGGGGGGACATGTAAAACAAAGGTCAGCAGGTTGCTCGTTGCGAGGGGGGCGGGGGGAACCATTTCCACGGCAACAGATGACAAATGGAGGAGATTTGCTGCGTTATTGTCAAGAGTCTCCTCTTTCCGCCGTCACTTTCTTCTCCGTGTGTGTGTGTCTTCTCTCCCTCTCTCTCTCTGCCTCTCTCCTTACCCCCCAGACTCGATGAATAATTAATGCAAACCACAGATTTTTCATTTTACGACTGAATTTGATATTTATCCTCTACCCCCGCCCGCCACCCACCACTCAGAGAGTGCAGCATGTGTCTTTTAGGGATGGGACGATACGGAAATGTCATATCACGATTATTGTGACAAAAGAAATACGATATTATCACGATAATCAAAATCCATTATCCTGGGGCGGAACATTTGCCAAAAAAAATAGCAGATCTACAGCTTGTAGAACGGCTATTTTTTGGTGAAGACATTTGATAGAGAGTGAAAAAAAGACTGTATCGAGTACGTATATTATAAGTACCTTTTACCAATTATAGAGGGTTTAAGTGGCACCGGATATGCAGCTCGGCAAATAAAAGGTTGAATTGATCCCAGTGCATCACGGAGGACGATAATCGCGATAAATATAATCTCCACGGTACGATTATCGTGAGTGTTTTTTATCACGATAAACGATAATATCGCGTATCGTCCCATCCCTAGTGTCTTTCCACCTGAGTCAAAGACGAGACATTTAAAAAGCCCTCAACTTCATGTTTTATGTTTATTTATTTATTTTTGATTTGTACCGCCATAGGATCATCTCCTGAGCCCTGAAATGCTGTCTCAGCACCACTCGATTTGCTTTTTCTCCCGCTTTCTTTTTTTTTCCTTCTTCTTAAGCACTTAAATGCTATATACTGTACTTTGTTGACCAGGGTCCCCAGGGGGTCCAGCCCTGGCTCCTTCATTTTTTTTCCCTCTAAATGGTAAATGGAGCATTTATGCAGCACCTTTATCAAAGTGCTTTACAATGTGCATTACATTCTCACACAGGCACGTGCACACATAGACATCAAAGGGGGCTTGAGCCCCTGCCCTTTTACCCGTCTGTAAAAAGTGCCCTCTCCAGACCATGAATGCAGTTTTTACTATGGCGAAAGAAATGCAAATGCCTCCTTTCCAAGCCATACCTGAAGACAGCATTCAAGAGAATTGACTTGTCCAAACCCTGCTGAACTTGAATGCAGCATCTTATGTTAAAAGAATTGCCCTCTCTGTGTAGAAATGCATGTCGTACGCCACGTCTCCAGTATTGACTTGATTATGCTTAGTTCTGTATGGTATCAAGCTCTGAAAATAGCCGACCTCCTTGTGAGATCGGCTATTTTTTGGCAAAGACATTTGATAGAGAGTGAAAAAAGACTGTATCAAGTCGGACGGAGGACGGTATCACGATATCACGATAAATAAAATCTCTGCGATACGATTATCGTGAGAGGTTTTTATCACGATATACGATGATATCGCTTATCGTCCCACCCCTAGATTAATGGACGCGTGTTTTTTTTTTCTCAATGAGGGCAGACACCTCCCGTGTTTAAATCAACTATCGGCAGCTTTCACCCATATCTCTCTCTCTCTCCCCCTCCCTTTCTCCTCCATCTTCCTCACTCTCTCCTCCCTCTCTCCCCCCCGCCCCCGTCTCCGTCTGAATCCCCCCCCCCTACCCCCCTTTCCTGTGTCTAGTCTTTCACCGTCCCCATGTCTTCACAGTCGGAGAATCCAATTCCGCCAGACAGCATGTTGTCCAAATATAACGTGTGTAATGGAAGACACGACAGGACGACAGTTACACGTACCCTGGTGCACCACGTCAGCTGTGTAAACATGCTACCGTACATGAGCATTTGAAGATATCTGATACCCGAACGGGACAAACACTCTTGGGGAACAGCACCTGCGCTGTGTTGAGATGTGTTCCCATTGTATAGCAAACCCACTGACCTATTGCCTACCTACGCTGTGCGATGCGAGAGTCTAGTCTAGCCCAGTGGTTCTCAACTTTCTCAGGCCGCGACCCACGAAATAATCCTATTTTAACTGGGGACGCCCCACCCTGACGATGCACTAAGAGTTGAGGCATTACATTTTGTATAACACGGCTCTATTGTGAAAATCTGCCTCATGGTGGCGCGAGAAGAGGGCCATGTGAGAAATGAGGGGTTGTGGTTTGGCAGCCAAGGAGTGTGTGTGCAAAGTTTGGCATGGATAGGGGCAACGGTGGCGGAGATATGAGTAGGACAAAAGTGTGACCTAAAGTGTGACGTGACGTGTGACAGACAGACAGACTGACAGACAAACATGTAACGTAATGCCTAAACTTGACAATCTTTTACATTATACGTAAACTTCACCATCTCTAAAGGAATACCTAACTTAACTTAAACAGGGAACACATCCTAAATTACAAAACTTCACCTACTCGTTCTTGGAGCAAATTTGTTGGTGCAATATGTTATTGCAATTAGAATGAATTCCGTTTTAATTGGCGTTTTCCAGCAATAGAAGTCTGAAAGGTTGCACATTTTGCTTCGCCGTATCCTGTAATAAGGAGCAATTTGTCAGGGAAATATCTATTTCCTACTGCCTGGCTTTGGTTTCCAGACGCTCATTTTGCAGAAGCAAACAGCTCACACTTTCTCATGCTAGCAGATGGTCTCATAAGACAACAGCGGCGCTATCAATAAACTCCCCCTAATAGTCTATATAAGAGGAAGAGGCTTTAAACCATTTAGAACGGGTACACATTTTGTGTATCATTATTTTATGCTTTAACTATTGAAAAATAGCAGATATACAAGCTCACAGCGCGGCACCGAGTGCCGCGCTGCGAGCTCGTAGATCTGCTATTTTTGAAAAGTCGTGGACATTAGAATTTTGACCCGATTCTATAAGTGTCTTTTGAATCCTTCTAATTCTAGGCCTAAATGGGTTAATGATGGGGGGCAAACCACAAACATGTGGAAAATCGAAATGGAAAATGCAACCCGCTCACTGCCCCGGAGCTGAGCGGAGAACCACACACATTCACAGATTATTCTACATCCCATTGTGTTCACAGGCACACTGCTGGCGGAAATCATGCTTGCTTTGTACTAGCCCATTTAGGCCTAGAATTATTGAAAGCTTTAACCAGTGAAAAATAGCAGATATACAAGTTCACAGCGCGGCACCGAGTGCCGCGCTGCGAGCTTGTAGATCTGCTATTTTTGAAAAAGTCATGAAAATGTGTGCAAAATCTTTGAATATATAAGTATTTTCAAAGCGAACGTTTGTAACTCAAATTTTGCTTCTGGGTGGTCCCTGGAACTAAATATTTTGAGATGCGGGTCCGTGGCCAAATAAATAGTATCGTTTTGGGGGTCCTTCACATGAAAAGGTTTGAGAACCACTGACATAGTAGTCTCTCAAGAACAGACTAACTGAGCTCCAGTTGAGTGAAAAGGACCTTTCCTTTGACGATGGCTGGCCAGATTGCTGACATAGAAACATCGTTTTTTTTCCAAAAATCTTAGAAGGATTCAAAAGACACTTATAGAATCGGGTCAAAATTCTAATTTTCACGATTTTAAAAAAATAGCAGATCTACAAGCTCGCAGCGCGGCACTCGGTGCCGCGCTGTGAGCTTGTATATCTGCTATTTTTTTATATTTAAAGCATAAAATATTGCGTCATATTGTGTTCAGGCCCAAATGTACTAGGGACGTCTTCCTGTGATCTTTGTGTCGCACATCCTCCCCATGTTCCAGACTATTCTCTCCTGTTGGGTTTCCATTATCCCTCGTGATTGGCAACGGCTCCCGACAAGAGAGAGCGAGAGAGAAAAAGCCACAACCGGAGAATGGTGTCGTCTTCGGGATCAGCGGGTTGAGAATTTGCTTATTTTTTGGCGCGATAATGCTAGCGCGGTGCCCCCCTGTTGAGCGAGTCATCGTGTGGATTCACGAAAAACATCTGCCGCCGCTGAAAGAGCCACCCACAAGCTAAGGGGCTGTGGAGTCAGCCGGTGTCAGGCCATTTAGTAAAGGCGTGCGCTTGGCGGGGCCCATGAGCGAGCGGAAAACCCGAGCTGCTGCTTTCATCACCGTAGCACCTTTTGACACTGCAACGGAGCCGAGTGCTCCGCGCGGATTCCAAGTGTTTTGCGCTTTGTGTTGTGTGTTTTGCTGTGGGAACGGGGTGAGAGATGCAAGCTTTATACGACTCACGGCTTCCCCTCAGTGAAGGCGGAATGAAGGAGAGAGCCCCGAGGGCAACGCGCCACGGCACAGGCACAAGCGCACACAGACAATATTGAGACAAGCGCGATGAAGAGTCATCATACTGTCTCTTTTCTCCCGCTCTCTCCCACACAAGCAGGCCAACATAAACACATCATCCCTGCACGCACTGGTAATCACCCCCCCCCCCCCCCCATCTCCTTTCAGCACCATGGACAGCGGCCCCCACTGCCTCCTATAGCATCTCTTTCTGGAATGCCAAGTGAGCACAACAAGCTAACTGTAGTCTGCATGTTAGCGACCGTTCGTTTTGTATTCGTCATTTAAAAAAAATATTTAAAATAGTCAAAGTAGCCGATCTACAAGCACACTGTGTGCTTGTAGATCTGCTATTTTCCCTAGTTCTGTGCGACAGTCTTGTATGGAGAAACATGGAGATACGAGGTTTCTGCCCGACAGTGACGATTTACTTGCTGAATGTTTCACTCCAGCCTTTTCAAATCGTTTTCTTAGTATCTGAACTACTTTCTGAGAAAAAGGTCTTTGGACACTGAATAGCAAGATACCTAAATTCTGCTCAAAATGTCAATGGTAGCGTTACAGTACATTTTTTTGATTTTTTAGTGGCTTGTTGCTGTAGTTGACCCACGTTTTTTGGGGGGTACTTTCCTACAGCCAAGCACCATTACGAGGTACGATTATGAATTCCACATTTTTCTCCCAACCTCACCTCATGTTGCTTTTCTGTTCTGCCGAACACGGTTTCTGACCCCACACATATTGCCAGCAACCATTTTTAGCTTCATGTCCCGAGGGGGAACCAGAGAACACCCCTATACGCGCAGGCACACTAGATAGTTAGGTGAGTGGGTAGGTGGGAAGGAAAGAAAGTACATACTGTAGGTAGGTAGGTGTGTACTGCGTAGGAAGATGTATATAGGTAGGTGAAATATAGGTAATTATCTGTGATCAGCACAATGCACACTCAGATTAACCCTCAGATACCTGGAACTATTGAAAAATAGCAGATATACAAGCTCACAGTGCGGCACCGAGTGCCGCGCTGCGAGCTTGTATATCTGCTATTTTTGAAAAATCTTGAAAATGTGTGCTTTGAATAGTCTTTGAATAACTTTGACCCGATCTTTGACCCGACTTCTAAATCCTTCCTCCAAATCAGCTGTTCTCAAACCTTTTCATGTCAAGGACCCCCAAAATTACAGGTATTTGACCGCAGACCCCCCATCTCAAAATATGTTGTTCCAGGGATCCCCCCAGAAGCAGAGATTTGAGTTCCAAAAGTTTGCTTTGAAAATATAAATATTGAAAAATGTGCACACATTTTCATGATTTTTCAAAAATAGCAGATCTACAAGCTCGCAGCGCGGCACTCGGTGCGGCGCTGTGAGCTTGTATATCTGCTATTTTTCAATAGTTAAAGCATTAAATAATTCTAGGCCTAAATAGCTTAAGAGAGCATGAATGCTTGATTATGCATAAACACTATCCGGCTCTGCACTTTAGTCTTTTTAATTGCTTTGCGTGTGCATGTGTGCATGCGTGCGTTTATACCTGTCTTCTTTTTTTTCTTCGTTTACAATAATTAGCAAAAGAAAAAAAACCTCTGAGAAATAGTGAAAAACAGATCTTCAAGCTTGTAGATTTGTTATTTTCACAGTTAAATATGGCTTTACTGGTTAATTCCTAGCATATTTTTTTTTGTCTCAGCTATAAAAAGGGTTGGTAACTAAATTTGATTGAGGAGAGATGCAGACGACAAGAATGTTAAGGCATGTTGAATGTATGCTAATTTATGCAATTTAACAGCTCAATTCATATAGCACCTGTTAAAAAAAACAATTACGTTGGTCATATTCATTAGCAGCTTTGCTCCTGCACCGTATGTTAACAAATCATTTTCACAGTTTTACGCCTCGCAAAGATTACTGATTACGTGACTGATTCAGGAAATGAATCAAAGAAATGAAATGAAATTACAACAAAGCCTACTTCATTCACTGTAATACAACACTGTGTATTTTTAATCAACTACTCAAGATACAGTATCTCACCAATATTTGGAGTGACAAGGCAACTGTACGTCTACTAAGTAACACAATTGAACTTCATTAAAGTGCTCTGTTTATATGGCTGGGAAAGTACTGTATGTAACCTTCAACGTATTGTTCTGGACGTCAGGCCAGTGGCAGACTGTAATGTAGTTAACTCTCCTGTCGAGGAGGAACTGAAGATAACAGGGTGTGGGTGTTTGGTGTTAAAATACAGACATACAAATAGCAGGTTTTCTAAAGGCATTTTCTTCTGCCATGAAGAATAGTGAAGTAGGCATAATAGCAGGCAGGGGTCTTCAACGTTTTCAGGCCAAGGACTCCTTAGTTGAGAGAGAGATGAAGCAGGGACTCCCACATAGATTCCATATAGTTTCATCTTTTTACAGCACGATCATCAGTGTATTTTGGATACATGTCAATTTGTGTTTTCAGATATTTAACCACTTGAACCGTCAACACTTAATAAACCTGACCTTTCATTCTGTACTTAGTCTGCTCTTTTCCCCATCTACACCAAACCTCTTTGCCGAAAATAGCCGATCTACAAGCTCACAACGCCTCGCAGCGCGAGGCGTTGTGAGCTTGCGGATCTGCTATTTTTGGCTACAGTTCTCAGAATATGAACACGAGAGTTCAAGTGTTTAATATGAAGAAAGGGGGGGAAATAACCATCAGAAAAGAACAGCATGCCTGACAAACAAAGGCTGCAAACTAGATTTGAACTCCTAAGCAGCACAGCCACCACAATTAAGATAATGCTCTAAACCAACAGGAAGCACTGCTCACATGCGGGGTCCATCCTGTCATTCGCCTGCAGGACTCACACTTCACCCTACCTTGACAACCAAGCGTCTGTCATCCGCAATATCCTCTAGAGCAGGGGTTCCCAAACTTTTTGGTCTCAGGGCATAAAATATTTTTTTTTAATCCGAGGCACCCCTACATTATAATTTTCACTCTCAGCACCTTATATTTATAGCATATCGTCGTTGTCGGGTGGAAACCTTGTATGTCCAAAACCGTTCGTTTTGTATTTATCCTCTATAAAATGTACTAAACTAGTGAAAACAGCAGATCTACAAGCACACAACGCCTCGCGATTGTGCTTGTAGATCGGCTGTTTTCACTAGTTTTGTGCGACAGTCTTGTATGATGAAGCAGGGCAAAAGATGTACACATTTGAAACTTGGAGATACAAGGTTTCTGCCTGACAGTGACGATGTATTAGTGATTATGTTGCAAGGAAAACTTTGAGATAATAGCCATTTTGGTTAGAACTGACTGAAAATAACTGTACTTCAAGAAGTTCAAGTTTAAAATGATACTAAATAATATTTTTTCAAATAAATGTCCAAATAAATTCCAAATATTATCAAATGATCTCGCGGTACCCCTGGACTGCCGTCGCGGCACCCCAGGGTGCCCCGTCACCCACTTTGAAAACCCCTGCTCTAGAGATGGGACGTTCGTGAACGAATCGAGTCTGTTGAACGGCTCTTTGAAATGAACGATGGGATCCGGTTCGCAGTAGGGTACAAAAAAAATCTTTACTTTAGTACTGCAATGTAGAACTACTCTGCCACAAGTAGAAGTTAAATTAAAATTAAAATGTACTTCAGTATAAGAGTACACAAGTATTGGTATCAAAATGTACTTAATACTTAAAGTACCAAAGTAGACTACTCATTATGCAAAGTGTCCCATTTTTCCAATGAATAAAATGTAGTAAAAACATTTGAAAATAGCCGATCTTCAAGCTCACAATGCGTCGCAAAATGGCAGAAATGTATTCATGGCCAAAATGTATATAGGGTTGAAGTGATTTGCAATCATAATCAAAATCTAACTGAGACAGTCTTTTGAACGGCTCTTTGAAAGGAACGGATCCCAGAGATCCGGCTCACTTCAAAGAACCATAAATCCCATCTCTAATATCCTCACTGCTGTCAGAAACCGCTTATCTCCATACTCCAACTTTTATGTTGTCGTGTTGTTATGTTCTCTTCCATGAATTAATGCCCAACTACTTTGTCATACAAGAAGAGAGCAAGAGTAGCAAAAAAAAAGAAAAAAGAAAAAAAGAAAAGAAGAGCAAAGCATAGCATCACGCAATGTCATGAGCATGCAGATCTGTTTTTGTTAAATAAATGAAGTTAGGGGCACGGTGGTGCAGTGGTTAGCACTTCGCCTCGCAGCCAGAAGGTCCTGGGTTCGATTCCCGCCGGGGGAAGCTGTGGGCGCTGGGGGCATGTTCCTCCACCCGTGTCATCAGCACCCACACCCTAGGTGGGGTTGGCGATAGGGCCTGGCCTTTCTGTGGTGAGTTTGCATGTTCTCCCCGTGTCTCCTTGGGCATAGGCCCCCACACAAAAACATGCAGTAGTCCTGGTTTCTATACTACCTCCCCCTAGCCAGCCGGGTGCTCCCCAATGTCCCCTGGCACGGCAGGGGGAGAGCGGAAACCAGGACTACAGGTTAGGTAGTCACCGGGTGAGAAAAATGGGTTGCAAAAAACGTGGAATAAAAAACATTAAAAAAATAAATAAAAAAAAGTTAAAGTGAAAGTCTTGAACCAAGGACAAGCATTAACAAGAACTTGTGACTAAATAATAACACATACGTACAGTACATTGGATCCATTGGAACACAGGTTATTTTTTTTTGCCAGACCCATGAAATGGGTAGGCCTACATAAGCAAATGTCGGTCTGTCCCTTTTCTATATAAAGGGTATATATGATGATGACATGATGATGACATGCCTACAAAAGGCATGATGTCATAAATGATGATGACAGACAGGGGGTTGGCCCAGAGGGTTGGCAGAACCGGGGTCTGGCACAACCAGGTTGACCTGGTCTAGTTTTTTTACATTTCCTGCCCAAAAGTCATATTGTGACTTATTGACCGCTGAGCGAGCTTAGGCGAGCCAGTCACCATGTCCCTCGCTTCCTGGCTCGCCTAGGTTCGCTCATCGGTGACTCCCGTGGTTCATGTCCGTTTGAGACGGTGCACCTCCTCTGTCGTCGTAACAGTTTTTTGGTCGGACCGTCAAAAACGGTGAGAACTGGACTTCTGCATGCCTGGAGGGTGGAAGTCCCGAAAGGCATGTTGTGACTTTTTTTGCCCCCCTTCAAGTCACAATATGGCTTTGGGGGCGAGACAGTGTAGTTGTTGGTGTTAGTCATACAAGATTTCCACCCGACAGCGATGACATGTAGCTGTCACAAAACATTGCAGCTCAAATCACCCACACCATCTCCTGCCTCTCAGGGGCCTTTTCCACCGGCAAAGAACCGGTTCTGGTTCTTTCTCCCGCCTGTGGGATGAACCAGAGGAGAGCTTTTCCACCGAGAACCGGAGTTGGTTCCGAAACGTAAAAGTTGGATCGCGGCCGGTTCGCAAGAAAGAACAAAGGTTCCAAGAAAGTTGCCATACCATAGGCGGGAGAAAGAACCCGAACTGGTTCTTTGCCAGTGGAAAAGGCCCCAAAGAGCTGTGGTGACAGAACTGTGATTTAATCAACGGACAAAACTGGGAAATACGTTAAAAAGTTGCAGCTACCTGCACCCGGGCTGGTAATCCGGCCTGTCGGGATCAGGACTCGACATCATGTCGTTAAGAGGTGTTCTATAAAAAAGATATTAATATTTTTTGAGAGAGAATCGTACTGAATTTCATTAGAGGAGGTTTTTTTGTGTGTGGGTGAGCACATTCTTCCGTCTTAAACTTTAAAACAGGGTAATCGCCCGTAGGGTTCGGGAATTAACTTCTCGATAACATCTGTTACTGAGCACTCTGCTCGGCATGCAGAATGTGTCGGCCCCGTAGCCCTGTTTTACTCCCCGCCTTTCATCCTATTTATTTGCAGAGAGAGAGGCTTTTATTGTCTCAAACACCGAAAGGTGCACGTTTATCTGTCCCTACCCAGGATGGCAATTAGCCGTGGCAGACTGGCGGGGGGAAGAGAAAAAAAACACAGAGTGCTGTTGGTATGCAGAGAGCTGTGTGAAGTTAATGGACTTTTAAATTGACATTGTGCGCCAAAATTCCCTCATTAACGCCGTCCCTGGTCACTGCCTGTGCGCGAGTTTGATTTCAAAGGTCATCACTCAAATGTCAAAACAGGAACAGTAAACAGAGTAGGCTTTTTTATGAAGTGTGTTCCGTAACCTCCGGCATGTGTTGTTGCTGTCGGGTAGAAACCTCGTATCTCCGTATTTAAGCTTTTCATGCATTTTCATTAAAAAAAAACATCTTACAAGAGTGTCACACAAAAGTAGTGAAAATAGCAGATCTACAAGAAGTGACGCGTTGTGAGATTCTTTTTTTTTTAAGATTTGTTTTTGGGCTTTTTGCCTTTATTGGATAGGACAGTAGACTGACAGGAAATGGAGGAGAGACAGGGAGTGACATGCGGCAAAGGTAGCTCGGATCGGGAATCGAACCGGCGACGCCGACAGGCATTGATGCCGAAATGGCAATGCCTATATGGTATGCGCCTGGTCCACTAGGCCACCAGGCGCCCGCGTTGTGAGATTTTAAATCGGCTTCTTTCACTATTTTATATTATTTATTTAAACATTAATAAAAAAGGAAACGCTTTGGACATACAAGGTCTCAAGAAATGGAGCCGTGCAACAGCAGAAAGGGATCACATTGATCATAAAAAAAAAAAAAATTTAGTCCCCTCCACATGTCAAATTTAAGAAAATGTAATTAAAATGTAAGTGTTTTATTGTCATATGGATTATGGTCATGAAGTGTGGGGTCATGACCGAAAGAATAGGGTTGTGGATACAAGTGCCCGAAATGAGTTTTCTCAGATGGCTGGCATCTCCCTCAGAGATAGGGTGAAAAGTTCAAACACCCACAAGAGACTTGGCAATCGGCATAGGGCTGCTCCTTCACTTGGACACAGCATCGCGCTGCACAGCGTTGTGAGCTTATAGACCGGATATTTTTGGCCAATGTTTCCCTCCCATAATAGGGATGTTGCGGTTCAAGTTATACCGGTATTCAAGTTGTTCTAATGAAATCAAATATTTTCCAAAAAGTTTTCTTCATGATCAGTGCCGGCGGGCCGTACACGCACACTACGCACAATGCGTAGGGCCCCCGCCGTCAAAAGGCCCCCCGCGATGCTGAAAAGAATGTACCAACCTTGATCAGAAACAGCGCAAAGCGCACTGAGTGTAGCGCAGGCAGTCTACTGCCATCTTTCCTGATTTAGACATCTCTGAATCAGAGACGTCTTCTGATTGGCTGTCACTGTGTCACAGCACTGTGCTTTACTTGTACACTCTTTGGGAACCCGCCCCTCTTTCTGAGTGCAGTGCAGCCCCAGCGTCTCACAGGCTCACAGCTGTGACGTGACAGTGTGTTTGTTTCGGTTTTAGCGACTTAGCGTTTGACACGTAATGAAGCGCGTTTATCTATCTGGATACAAAAAATCACACTCGTGTGAACTGAGCGGTGGTGTGTGTGTGTGTGTGTGTGTGTGTGTGTGTGTGTGTGTGTGCCCCCTGTGTGTGTTTGTGTGTGAGTGTGCCTGGCCTATGCCTGGCCTATCCTGAACAACAGCGCCCCTCCCTTAACATGTGTGGTCAGAAAAGGTTACTGCAGGCTACATACCCGGAGACAGACAGACAAACAGACAAACAGACAGACAGACCCACACACACGGCCACGTATAGGAGCGTTGTGACCACCGCTCAAAAAAGAACTGCAGGCAGCAGCAATCAGGTAAATACAGATTCAACTTGCACACTGTGTTGTTTAACTTGCTGTGTTGTGCGTCTCAGCCACGTTGTTGCGTGCTGGCTTGTTGTGTAATCTGATCTTTCTCATCATCACTTGCTGCCTGTCTGACTCGCTGCAGTCAGCTTGTGATTTTGTTTCTGATTTTGTTTGGTTGGTTTTTTAGGTCCAGTTTGTTTGTTGTTGGTGCTGCAGCTGCTGCTGCTGCTGGTGGTTCTTAGTTGTGAATGTGAGATTTTGAGGTGTGTGTGTGTGTGTGTATACACTATACAGAGGTATAAAGTAACTAAGTACTTAAGTACAATTTTAGGTATTTGTAGCTACTTTACTTGTGTATTTTAATTTTTCCTATACTTCTACTTCTACTCCACTACATCTCTTGGATCCAAATATTGTACTTTTACTCCACCACTACACAATAATCTGAAAACTTTAGTTACTTTGTTTGCAGACATTAATTGTAATATTATATTAATATATTATATTATATTTAGCCCTATGTTTTACCTTGGGATTTGAGAATAGTTGATCTACAAGCTCGTAGATCTTCTATTCTCAAACATTTTGTACTTTTACTGTTGGTTTGGTACTTTTTGAAGTACATGTTGATGACAACACTTTCATACTTTTACTCAAGTACATTTTCAATTGTGGACTTTAGTAGCAGAGTATTTCTATATTGCAGTATTGATACTTTTATAAGTAATGCACTGATGCAAGATGGAAAGCAAGGTATTGGCATTGACTAATAGCTATTGATTAAATATCAAATAAAATAGTATGGGCATACTGGGCAGTATGGATGCACATTGATCAGTTGAATGATGACATTGTATAATGACCAAGTATTCGGCCAAGCCATAGTATACTTTTTAAAATTATTATTATTTTAGATGCTGACAGAACCCTCGCTAAAAAAACAGGTCAAAAGTCAACTTGTCCTAGAATAGATTCCCTGTTGCACTAAGAACAACAGACTCACTCCATAGCTCAACCAAAACATCTGAACATGGTCAAGCGTCTGTCCACGATGTAGGCGTAGATCAAGTTCTCTCCACTTGATCATGTTGGATGTGTGTTCAGGACTACCCTCGTGGCTTTTGACAACTCTTAAACTTACACTACACCCCTGTAACTGTCATGACTACCCTACGCCACTGGACATTACAACAGTCTAATCCTAATGTTAATATCCCTCTAATTCTACCTTCAAACAGCCCAAATTTTTCGCCGGCGCCCTGTCGGGCGCCGGCACACACTATGCACCAATCAGAGGCCCCCAAACCAGAATCTCGCTTAGGGCCCCCGAGGAGCCAGAAACGGCTCTGTTCATGATTATACTGTTACTAATCATGACATAGATGTAATGTGCTACAAAGTAGCACTCTAATTCAGGGGTGGCCGTGGATGAGAAAGTTATTTACAGGCAGGGCCGGCCACTGCTGTAAGCAATATAAGCGGTCGCTTAGGCCAGTGGTTCTCAAACTTTTTGGGCTTCAGTACCCCCTTTTCCTGATTGCTGAATCCAAGTATCCCCTTTAATCCAGTGGTTCTCAAAGTGGGGGTTCTAAATTGACCCATACAAGTCTGTAACTCTGACAGTGTACAAATGGAACCAAATGAACCCTAACGGGTCCATTTGGTTCCATTTGTACACTGTCAGAGTTAAGGGGATACCTTGAAATGTGGTAGTTTGAGAAACACTGCTCTAATCGACAACATTTTGACTCGAAAATACTGACATCAAAAGTCCAGTTTTTATGTCAATATGTTGAAAATAAAAGTAAGTAGCCTGTTTTCTGTTCAGTAAAATTCTTACTTATAATTTGGTTTCAAGCTACGTATACAGAGCAGCACGTTCACATACATTTGTCAATGTTTTATCATTAAACATAACAGTAAAATAAATGTTTCCATTTTCCATGTTCTCTCAAGTACCCCCTGTGGTACCTCTGCGTACCCCTAGGGGTACACGTACCCCCATTTGAGAAACACTGGCTTAGGCCACAACCGCTGGGGGGGCCACATCACAGGGGTTGCACTGGCGGGCCACCAAAAAAGAATCTTGCTGTGGGCCACCAGAATCCTAGGGCCGGCCCCTGAGCCAAACAAGTTTGTGAAAAGCACACCTCTCCAGCACTGCAACTCTTTAGGACCAGCCTGAGGCAAAGAGCTAACATTCTTGACCTATCGACTTACGACAGACCAGTAACCAGAAACGCCAGAGGCGTGTTCGGCGGACGCAGACACGTACAGGATTGTGAAACGGAAATGCTGGTCCGTTTTTTAGCAAAGCACACCCCAAAGTCCCGGGCAAAGTACAGGCAACGGATGGATCCATATAAATGTGGTGGAAGTGTACTGTAAGTATATGAGGATATGTGTTGTGAAAAAGTTAGCGGGCTCTATCGATTGCGCTGATGCAGCAGAAGGCGCAGGGGGACTGGAGTGGAATGGAGTTGAAAGAGGAAGAAGGCATGGCGGAAGGAGGAAATGGCGGAATCCAAAACCGGTCCTGCAGCTAAAGCAGACTGTATCTGTCTTTTTTAATTTGCTTTCCTAATTATCTGATTGCTGCCTGCGCCCACAGACTCACTCCTCTCTCTAAATATAGTCCCAAGATCGTGCCAGAGCACCCCCCGCCCCACCCACACACCCCCTCCCTCACATATTCCCTTTGATTGTTCGGCAGGGCGAAAAAAGACAAAAACATATCGTCGCTGTCGGGCAGAAACCTCGTAATATCTCCCAAGTTTCAAATGTGTACATTTGTTCACCAAGTAAAGCCCTGCTTCATCATACAAGGTTGTGGCACAAAAGCAGAGAAAACAGCCGATCTACAAGCACACAACGCCTCGCGGTGCGGGGCGTTGTGTGCTCGTAGATCCGCTATTTTCACTAGTTTTAATCATTTTTTTAAAATGATACATACAAAACGAACGGTCTTGGACATGCAAGGTTTCCTTCCACCCGACAACGACGATACCGCTGCGCCGTACGACGCCAGGGCCCGGCTATAAGAACGAAGAAGCCCCGCGGTTCCGCCCACCCCTCTGATACACCAAGCAAAATGCATCGCTCAAACACTTCTTTGTTTTGTTTTTTTTGTTTTAAAAGCACTTTCATCTTTGGCATCTTCCTGTCCCACTTGAGAGAGCGCTCCTCGTCAGATGTTCCAGATGTTTCCCTCTGCCCTTTCATCTGCCGCGCGCGCGTTCCTCCTCGGCAAACGGAGCAAAAGTTTTGTTTCGTTTAATTACCGCTTGTTCCCCTCCGTCTTTGTGCCGCGTGATTTGGATGCCACGTTCAGTTGTCTGTAACCGTCATCCTTTTAAGTAGCGGGCGTGTGTGTGCGAGTGTGTGTGGAGTGTGTGTGTGTATGGGAGGGGGGCGGTGGGATAGCGATAAGGAGACTGAGGGTGACTTATGTGGCAGCTGTGAACGCTTGTCAAAGTAAATTTGGATCAATATGTATCAATCTCCCTGGGACATCATTAGGACCATAAAACGGACATGCAGAACACTTACTGTATACTGTGTGTGTGTGTGTGTGTGTGTGTGTGTGTGTGTGTGTGTGTGTGTGTGTGTGTGTGTGTGTGTGTGTGTGTGTGAGTGTGCGCACGTGCATGCGTGCAAACACTTTTGATTGATAAGCCAGGCACATTCATTATTTGTGTTTCAGCAAAGCGACCACTGAACACTGAAAGATCGCAGGTTATTTTTTTGCAGCAGCAGCAGCCTGTGTGTGCGCACACACGCTTGTGCACTATAGCTTCCACATTCAGAGGCAGCTGTCTGTCTGTCTCCTCTTCATTGTCTAGACAGAGTCATGTCCCTGCATACCGAAAGAGGAGGTGACAGAGTCAGAACGTCGCCTCCTTCTGTTAATAATTCGTCAAGATGCTCACTTTGGCATATGTGACAGAGAGCCCAAAGTTTTCATGGCAAAGCTCAAGAATATAAGAATATAAGCAGTTGACTGTCTGGTGGGAGCCAAGCAGTATAGAGTGACTTCCCCATATGAAGGCACTCCAACAATCATCACACATCGCAGCACACAGCATCTCCCATACGACAGCGTGTATCAATGGCCTGCACAGTGCACACGCCCTAGCTAGCGTCTCTCTTCTTGGGGTGTAGGCCTACTCCACCACCCGGTCTCATTATATTGCCTCTGTCGGGTGGAAACCCCCACATGTCCAAAACGGTTTACTGTACTTCTCAGGATTCAAATTCAAAAATAGCAAAAAGTAGCAGATAAACAAGCTCAAAACGTGCTGCGAGTTTGGAGCTTGTACATCTGGCTACTTTTGATGCTTTTGTTTGATACTGTAGTATGCTCACGTAGGGCGTTAATTTAAAAAAACAATAAAAAATAAAAACACAAAAAAGTTAGAATATAGCCATAAGAGGTTTCTGCCCGACAGCAACAATATACTGCATATCGTCGTTGTCGAGTGGAACCCTTTTATGTCCAAAACCGTCAGTTTTGCATTTATCATTTTAAAAAATAATTTAAACTAGTGAAAACAGCAGATCTACAAGCACACAACGCCGGTGCGAGGCATCGTGTGCTTGTAGATCGGCTGTTTTCACTACTTTTGTGCGACGGCCTTGTATAATGAAGCAGGGCTTTACTTGGCGAAAGAACAGACGAATTTGAAACTTGGAGATATGAGGTTTCTGCCCGACAGTGACGATATATATATATATATAAAAATGAGACATGACATAAAGAATTTGCTCAGTAGTCTTGCGAGTTTGACACACTTTTCCCCGGCAAGTTTTGCAATCCTGCCGCCCCCCCTTGCCCCCCTCCCTCCGTCTCTGCTACATCTTTAATGTAATCACCACAAGCCATCCCCAATCAGCCCCCATAATGCCTTGCTGTCTGTGTGCCCCTTGGTTATGGCTGCGCTACGCTATAATGGTTCCCCCCCCCCCTTATCTGACACACAGTTATGCAAATATTAGGTTCTTCCACCCGAATGACTGGTGACAGGAGTCTCTCTCTCTCTCCCCCCCCCCCCCCCCCCCCTCCCTCCCTGCCTGATTATGCAGTGATAGGCCTGGCTTCGCCTGGAATAGCCAGTTTAGGCCTCAAATTATTTAATTCTTTATAACTATTGAAAAATAGCAGATATACAAGCTCACAATATATACAGCTGCGAGCTTGTAGATCTGCTATTTTTGAAAAATTGTGACTTTGAATATATCTTTTTAAAAGTGAACATTTGTAACTCAAATATTTGCATCTGTGGGTGCCTGGGTGGTCCCTGGAACAACATATTTTGAGATGGGAACTACATGTAGTTTTGGGGGTCCTTGACATGAAAAAGTTTGAGAACCACTGATTTAGAAGAAGGATTTAGAAGACATTTATAGAATCGTGTCAAAAATATTCAAAGACAAATGTTCGATTTTTCAAAAATAGAGCTTGTATATCTGCTATTTTTTAATAGTTATAGCATAAAATAATGGTTAAAGTGGTTCAAATCTAAAGTGAAACAGATTTGCGTTCAGGCGTAAATGGAATAGACTAGTAGTGTGTAATGGTGATTAGTCATATCTCATGTTCACACAGCGATATAAAACCCATGGCTGCCTGGTCTTTATTGAACGGATGGCTGTGTGTGTGTGTGTGTGTGTGTGTGTGTGTGTGTGTGTGTGTGTGTGTGTGTGTGTGTGTGTGTGTGTGTGTGTGTGTGTGTGTGTGTGTGTGTGTGTGTGTGTGTGTGTGCGTGTGTGTGTGTGTGTGTGTGTGGACGGACAGGGAAATACTACTTTGTGGGGACCTCATGTCCCCACAAACATAGTACAATCGGAGGAAAAAAACAAGTGGGGACAAATTAATATGTCCCCACAAGCTGTTTAGGGGTTAGGTTAAGGGTTAGGGTTAGTGTTAGGGTTAAAAATGAATGGAATGTCCCCACAAAGATAGTAGACTATGTGTAATGTCCCCACAAAGTAGCAATTGCAAACCTGTGTGTGTGTGTGTGTGTGTGTGTGTGTGTGTGTGTGTGTGTGTGTGTGTGTGTGTGTGTGTGTGTGTGTGTGTGTGTGTGTGTGTGTGTGTGTGTGTGTGTGTGTGTGTGTGTGTGTGTGTGTGTGTGTGTAGGGGGGGGGGGGTTAATAATGATGGACAGTTGGGAGTCAGGGAACTGTAAAATCATCGCTCATGTCAGTGGCTTCAGAAATGTTCCACCGTGATTTGTGACTGATCCTCACTGTGGAATGTCTGTATGTGCAGAAACTGCACAGACATGTAAACACAAGACCCGCGCACACACAAGAATGCATTTATTGCATTCACACACAAAGAGAATGCATGCACAGTGCACATTCTGGCATAATCTACACCCCTCCTTAGCCTAGTGTGATTTTATTTTATTTTTTTCAATGTGCCATTGTTTGGACAACAGCAAACAAGCTACTGTAGGCCTACCTGTAGGTAACATTTACTTAAGTACTATACTTAAGTACAATTTTGAGGTATCTGTATTTTTATAGAACACAAATGAACCAATTTATCCTTATTTTACCTAGGCTATTTGAAAATAGCCGATCTACAATGTGACACGTTGTGAGCTTGTAGATCAGCTATTTTCAAACATTTTGCCTTAAGTACATTGATGCCAATACTTTAGTACTTTTACTCAAGTACATTTTTAATTCTAGACTTCTACTTGTAACAGAGTATTTCTATATTGCAGTATTGATACTTTTACTTAAGTAAAACATGGGAGTACCTATTCCACTGTCTGCCTGTATGTCCTTCTTGAAGGCCTCAAAAAATAAAAGCTGTGAGGTGCAGTTTCTTCTATAAAACTCAGCCTTGTCCCCTGCACATGTGCAGGCAAAAGACTTAGCCTAAAAGACTAAAACTAATTCCAAAAGACTAAAAGCCTCTCCATACTTTGACCAAAACCGCCTTTTTCGGTCAAAAGGTCCTTTTCTACCATAAAATGATATCCCTCGGGACTTCTGAAAAGCATTGGACCGAACGAGAGTTCGGAAATTTGCACATCGGAAAACACAACTCACCGAACATTTCGGTCGAAGTATGGAGAGGCCTTAAGACTAAATGACCAAGACTAACATATCGTCACTGTCGGGCAGAAACCTCGTATCTCCAAGTTTCAAATTTGTAATTTTTTTTCACAAAGTGAAGCACTGCTTCATCACACAAGGCCGCCACACACAAAAGTAGTGAAAACAGATGATCTACAAGCACACAACGCCTCGCACCGCGAGGCGTTGTGTGCTTGTAGATCGGCTGTTTTCACTAGTTTAAATCATTTTAAAAATGATAAATACAAAACAAACGGTTTTGGACATACAAGGTTTCCACCCGACAACGACGATATTTTGATAGTTAGTCTACTAAACTAGACTAGACTAAATCAATTTCAGAAGACTAAAACAGGACTAAGACTAAATGGTGTGTTATTCAAAAAAGACTAAGACTAAAACTAAATCAAAAATTGCTGAAAATACAACACTGCCTGTAGAGCTCTCAGAGTAGAAAGGCCAATTAAATCCCACAAGTTTCCAACTTGTTTTCTTGATGCAACATTCATGCAATAACTATCATACGTCTGTTGGTCTAATGCAGGTGCGATTTTCAAAACTTCACACACCATTGGCAATTAAGGCAGAACATTTTCAGGGGATTTGCAGAAAGAGCATATAAATAAGGAAAGGTTGAAACGGCACATCTGTAGGTGTTGGGAACGAGAATGAAAGTGAAAGATTTAACATTCATGTGAAAGCTGACCCACTGATTTAAGCCCACGCGGAGCGATCATTTCTCATTCATCCGTACAGAAATGTAACAGGTTTTGACATGGCTAAGAGGCAGTGGTGTAAAAAGTACTTACATTCTTTACTTAAGTAAAAGTATCAATACTGCAATGTAGATGTACTCTGTTACAAGTAGAAGGCCGGTATTCAACATTTACTTGAGTAAAAGTACAAAAGTATTGGTATCAAAATGTACTAAAAGTACCAAAAGTAAAAGTACTCATCGTGCAGAATGTCCCATTTTAAGTTATCAAATGTATAAAAATCTTTTGAAAATAGCAGATCAATGCATCGCATCGCGATGCATTGTGAGCTTGTAGATCGGCTATTTTCAAATGGCCCAAACATATATACGGCTGAAGTGGTTAATGTATGTTTTGTAATAATAATAAAAATCTACAAAGTAACTTGTAACTAAAGTTTTGAAATAAATGTAGTGGAGTAAAAGTATAATATTTGGATCCGAGATGTAGTGGAGTAGAAGTAAAAGTATTGGAAATTGGAATTACTCAAGTAAAGTACAAATAAGGGGGCATCAGACCAAAATACCTATGAGAGTGGAATCCGCGTTACGCCAATGCATTTCAATGAGAGTGAAGCGGTTTCATGCCAGCAGAGGATTTCTGCAAAAAAACGCTCCCTTCTCATTGAAATGCATTGGCGGAACACGGATTCCACTCTCATAGGTATTTTGGTCTGAGGGCACCCTAACTCAAAAGTGTACTTAAGTACGGTACTTAAGTAAATGTACTTAGTTACTTTACAACACTGCTAAGAGGCCTGTACATATAGTATGCACACACATACACACACACGGCTTGAGCTGGTCAGGTAATGATGCCAAGCGACGCTGCCGACTGCAAGACTGAACTACGGGTACGTGAGAAGTAAAATAACAACTGCCAAAGCTGTCCCCACGTGTGTGCCACACACACACACACACACACACACACACACACACACACACACACACACACACACACACACACACACACACACACACACACACACACACACACACACACACACACACACACACACACACACACACACACACACACACACACACACACACACACACACACACACACACACACACACACACACACACACACACACACACACACACACACACACACACACGACGTGCTGGGCCCCTGATTCAGCCCGGGAAAAAGAGTTGGAGAGGCCCTGGAAACCTTGTATGTCCAAAACCGTTTGTTTTGTATTTATCATTTTTAAAATGATTTAAACTAGTGAAAACAACCGATCTACAAGCACACAACGCCTCGCACCGCGAGGCGTTGTGTGCTTGTAGATCTGCTGTTTTCACTACTTTTGTGCAACGGCCTTATATGATGAAGCAGGGCTTTGCTTTGCGAAAAAAATTATACATTTGAAACTTGGAGATCCCGTGGCACTGCAGCACTGAACAAGACACAAGCTGACTGTGTACCGTATATACATTACACACACAGAAATAGACCAGGCCCGAGCACCGCTGGCGATGGCCTATAGCAGTCAAGGCACGTACCACGTATATAGGCTCTAATGCAACCTGACAGCAAGTCACAGGTTCGAATCCCGAGCCTGACGATCTTCTCCTCGTTTCCTGTCACTCTTCCACTGTACTAGTATCCAATGAAAAGGCAGAAAATCCGCCAAAAATATCTTTAAAAAGGCCATGCAGTGAAATGAGTGAATGTTATATAAACTCAAGTCACTCGTAAGAATTCCAGTACCAGGGGCGCCCGCTGGCCTGGTGTTCAAGGCGCGTACCATATACTAGGCTATGATGCCTGCTGGCGTCGCCGGTTCGATTCCCGATCCGGACGACCTTTGCCACATGTCATTCCCCATCTCTCTCCCCATTTCCTATCGAATAAAGGCATAAAAAGCCCAAAAACAAATCTTAAAAAAAAAAAAAAAAAAAATCAGTACCGGTATATCATTCTTGTTTTTGTGATCCACTGGCTTTTCACAATGTCTGACAGCCCAGGGGTAATCGCCATTCTGGCTTGTGGTGGACATTTTGTCAAAATTCAATTTTTGCCACAGACATACAGAATGAGCAGACAATACTATTACCAGAAACACATAAAGAGCTACTGTAGCCCTGATGACCATATAACAGGTTTCTAACTCTGAGAGTGTTCCAATGGAAACAGGCCTTTGGCGTTGTCCATTTTTTGAGGGCACAAAGGAAGAATGCCAGGGCAGGAAGGATATCAAATAAAACAAGATTTTAGTACATTGAAAGAATTTTTTGAATTTAAGGGTTAGGGGTGATACTGATAACCTAATCTGCAGTAAAATAAATACATGATGGTATTTACAATCTTATCCATGCTCAGCCCTGCACCAAACAAAATCACTGGATTGGTTTAAAGATGGGGACTCGGGGGAGTTAAGATTAAAAAAAAATCACACCCGTGTGAACTGAGCGGTGGTTTACCCACCTCATAGATCATGTGTACCGATTTTTGTGACATTTGAAGAAAATATGTAGGAAAAGGAGCAAAAAGTGTGTTTTGGAGAAAATTCAAGATGGCGGAAAATCTATCCTGGCGCAAATGGGCGTGGCCTATATGGGGAGATGCGTCTTGACCCAAGGAATCCAGGGAAAAAAGAATTTTAATTTTCCGATCTACGGTTCAAGAGTTACGGGGCAAAACGTAAAGTGGGCCGTTATAGCGCCACCATGAGGCCGAATGATGTAATTATTTTTCGATTCATTCTTAAAATCATTATGAATCTCCTCTCCGAGGTTTGAAACTGTAGCTCCTATGGTTTACGAGAGAAAAATACTTGAAAGTGATTTCTTGCATTGTCCCATTATAAGTCAATGGGGACAATTTAGCGTCGCTTTTTGCCGATTACGTCGGCATGGTAAGGCGGATCGGAACGAAAGTTAATAGAACACCATTCCCGACCGAGCCGCACATTTTGATGTATATATTGCGCGAGTGGCGTAAATGGTGCGGCACTAGTTACACGCCGAAGTTTAGGCTACATACAGACAGACACGGACGGAGACCCACACACACGGCCACGTATAGGAGCGTTGTGACCACCACTCAAAAACACTGGTGTCTACATGACAAGAAAGAGACAGAGAAGAAAAGGGTGGCTGGGGCATTAAGGCCATTGTGGCCTCAGGTCATGCCATTGATTTGAGGGGCACAAGGCCAAACTGAGGGGCAACGGCCTTCACGGCCTCCATGAAATTATTGCCCTGAATGGAACCAAATGGACCCTTACAGGTCCAAGTGGTTCCATTTGTACACTCAGAATTAAGGGTGTCCTCAAATAAAACATTTCAGAACCACTAGTGCTAGTTGGACACCTAATAATGCCAATATAGTGTCATTGAGACCGTAGGTCGCAGTTTACTGTCAGAACCATCGCAGTTTGACCGTATCCGCCGCCCGGGTATAACGCCTGACACCGTGGTTCCCCTGACACATCACTGTGACATCACAGGTGACGTCACAGTGATGTCAGATACTCAGAGCAGGGAATAACGCCTGACACAGAGGTTGAGAACCTCTGCTTTAATGAATACCTCCTTTAGCTGAGCTTTGGGTCAGGAGCACAATAAGTAACAGTGCTTCATGGGGATGTCTTTACAAACAAGGCCCCATGATGCCTATAGTTCCAGTGAGAGATAAACACGTGATGCTGGGAGACGAGCGTGGTGTGAACATACTATTCTGGCGGAGATTATCTGGGAGGCCAAAGAGTAAAGTGAATCTCTCAGATACAATCTCAGTATTCCCTGCCCTGTTGTGTCGTGGACGTCTCCCACCGTCCCACATGTAAAGGTTCATGTACATTTTAATATCTTTATCATTTAAAACTGGCAGATAATCTTTTTGTCCATTATCAGCAAGAAGAAGTATAGCGGACGATTATTTCACTCGGAGACGAGGTGGTGGATCATAAAATGCAACGGAGCGTTCTGGCGCTAATTTCATAGGAGTCAAAACCGCCATGTTCCCAAATAAACACTAGCGGCATAAGAAAGCCAGCACTCACAAAGTCTCCTTCACGTTTTGGCCAGAGTGTAATACAAATAAGCAATAACTAAACTTCTTTTCTTGATTTTTATCACTTGGACTGACTGTTTTCTTTCTAGCAATTTGTTACCTGTACTATGTCGTCCCGCAAACTTGCAGAGTTTACCGATTACACAATTACAGCCACTGGAGTACAGAAAACCCTTACCTTCCTAACGGAATGCAGAGCTTTATCAGATAACATCACCGACCCAATGTTTGGCTTATACGTACTGTATATACTGTAGGCAGCCTGCGAGAGGGTTTTTCCTTCTTCTTTTTTCATTTGCTAATTGATTTCCAGGAGAGCAGATTGGGTTTGAGGTCACATTCTGCTCTTGTATCAGTTCAAGGGACACAGCACTGAGATCAAATATATGAAAGCGGAGAATCCGCAATAGATCCTCGTTTGAAAGGAACAGAGGAGCAGGCTTTTGGCAAGTCAATAGCCATTTACACGGCTGCCAAAAAGACTTGTGTTGATATTGTATTGCTTTCCTTCCCTGCAATTTTGTATATCATTGCTTTCCGAGCCAAACAGTGCGTAGATGAAATTCAATGTTATTGACAGGGTTCTATTTCATCTTGGCCATCAATAAAGGAGCCGTGTTATTCGATGGGTGGCTTGCATGCTGATAATAATGGCTGCCAATGCATACGCTTGCAACAATGAAAACATTATTGAATTCCCCTCCTCCCCCCCCAGTTTTTCAAATTGGATTTCTTTCATACCCAGAGAGTTTGGAAAATGAAATAAAACCCGTACGGGATTTTATTTCAGGGCCACATCATTTATTGTCAGTTCTTTGTTCAATTTCTCTTTCTTTCTTTCTTAAGTCTTCCGTCACCTGCAATGTTGGTGCCCAATTTTGGTTCATACCAATTAACTTGAACTTCATTCATGCACAAGTAATTGACCATTACACAGTGCTTTTATAATTACAGGTCTTCCACAGCAGCACAAGTGACCTTTTTTGTTGCTAAATAGCTTAATCTTTAACCCAAGAATTGTGTAAACAATGCAAGCAGCTTATTGGTCAAAAGGTTTAATTATACACCGTGCATGGTGCAATTACAGACCACGTCTCGGGACAGACAGAAATAGAGCCCATTTCTGTAATCCAATACTTCTGAGACTTTATAATTTCACTAGTGGCATGTTCTTTTCATTAGCTATAGCTCTACTGTGCAATGCTTAAAGGGATAGATTTTGATATTTGGGTTTAATATGACATGATCCCAGCCAGGGGTTATCAATATGTATGACTTGTCTGTACATTTGAGAGTTCAGTGGTGCAAATAGAGATGTGGGAAAAGTGATATGGTCATCAGGTCATGTCCTCCTTCACCATGTTCTTCACAAGTAGTGGGTGAGTGCATTTTTGATACAGGCCTGAATGCTTGACCCCATACAGCATAAACACACAGGAAGGGAAAAACGTGAAACTTTGCCTCCAGAAATGGTCAAGTTTAGCTGCACTTGAACAACCATTCCAGGCTGCCATATCCAGGCCAAGAAACCGTAGAAACGGGAGAAAAAAATAAAATGTACTTCTTAAAATAAATGTATATCATGCCTGTTGCTAAGGTATGGCGACATGACTGGTGTCTTGCACGCGCGGGAAGGCATGCGTGCGTGCAAGACACCAGTCATTTTGCCATACCTTAGCTTTTTTCTGAACTGATGCCACTGGTCAATTCACCAACTTGCTGCACTCCACTTGCAAATCCGCCAGCCCCGAAACAGGGCGCTTCTATGTAGGGCTTCTAGCTTTCTAATCATTTTCAATAAGCAGTGTGTTTCTGGCGAGGACGTGGAAAAGAAAAGAAATGACTGAAGCATCAGGTTGGAATGAACCCTGGCAACAGTGTGCTAGATGTCAGTGTGGTAATAATATGAGGGCGAGCAGTAGCACAAGTCTGCGTTCCAATTCTCCACGACCTGTAGGCCAGAGATGTTAAAAAATGATATATTTTCATTCCCTTCTTTCTTTCTTTTATGCACACACATAATTGTAGCTTTTTGAAGGAGTGAGCACGCAGACATGTGCAAACGTACCCAGTCTGTTCATCCTCAGCTCAACAACAAAGACTAGCAAGGCAATAAAAATAGGGAAACACAGTCTTCTCGTTTTCCTCCTTAGCCCGCTGCGTTCCTTCCTTTGCTGTTGCCACTAGCGATACTGACTGGCAGCATTAACGAAATGACTTTGACAAACAAAAGCTACTGCAGCAGTACGATACTGTACGTACGCATGCAGGGGCGTCACACCAAATTCTGGGCCCTGGGTACAAGGATTCACTGCAGGCCCCCCATGAATGTTAACTATTGAAAAATAGCAGATATACAAGCTCACAGCGCGGCACCGAGTGCCGCGCTGCGAGCTTGTATATCTGCTATTTTTGAAAAATCTTGAAAATGTGTGCAAGAAACCTATGTCAAGGACCCCCAAGATGATATGTATTTGGCCACGGACCCCGATCTCAAAATATTTAGTTCCAGGGACCCCCAGAAGCAAAAGTTGAGTTAGAAATGTTCGCTTAAAAAATACATATATTCAAAGATTTTCACACATTTTCACGACTTTTTTTCAAAAATAGCAGATCTACAAGCTCGCAGCGCGGCACTCGGTGCCGCGCTGTGAGCTTGTATATCTGCTATTTTTCAATAGATAAAGTTATTAGGGCCCCTCCACCTTGGGCCCCAGTAACTCTCCTACTTTCCTACCCCTTGTGACGCCCCTGTACGCATGCATCCGCCTGGAAACGGTCTTTATCGCAGAGATAAAGATGTCACGTTGGCCTGTGTGCACTGGCCCGGTGTGCCTGGCACAGTGGTGGGAGAAGTACTCACATTCTTTACTTTAAAAAAGTAAAAAAGTATCAATACTGCAATGTAGAAATACTGTACTCCATTACAAGTAAAAGTCTGGAATTCAAAATGTACTTGACCAAAAGTGCAAAAATATTAGTATCAATACCTTAAAGGGCCAGTTCACCTCTGGGACAACCAGATCTTATTTTATTGTTGTTTGGGACACGATCAACACAATAATTTTTTGTGTTCAATCTGTGTTTTGAGATATTTTAGTATTTCAGCATGAATGATGATGCATTTTGCATTATATGATGCAGCATGATGACGCAAAATGCATCATCATTCATGCTGAAATACTAAAATATCTCAAAACACAGATTGAACACAAAAAATAACAATAAAATAAGATCTGGTTGTCCCAGAGGTGAACTGGCCCTTTACCACAAGTAGAAATTATTAATGATGCAGAATGTCCCCTTGTGCATTGCACAGCAGGTGGGCGGCAGTTCCGCCGTCGGCAGCCGAGCCGATCTACAAGCTCACAGCGGTCGCATCTGCGACGTGACGTGAGCTTGTATGTCAGCTGTTCTCAGCTGTTTTCTACATGCTTACCGGATGTGTCCCACACACAATTCTACAGTAAATTCCACTGTAGAACGGGTGGATAGAAATATTATAAAAAATCATTTGAACATGGATCTACAATTTGTGGATCGTCTATTTTCAAATGCCGAAATGTCTATTGGGCTGAGGTGGGTAATGTATGTTTTGCAAAACCTACAAAGTAACTAGCAACTTAAGTTTCCAAATAACCGTAGTGGAGTAAACGTACAATATGTGTTCAAGGTTCAAGTTTATTGGTCTCCCTCCGGAGAAATTTGTCTTGGAGACAGAGCCACATCTGCATCGTACATAAAAGACTTAAAGGTGATACACCATGAAATTTCACTTTTCCTATTTTAAAACCTTTTTTTGGGGTCCCACTAGAACAGAACCTTCTATCCTCACAAAGTCCCATTTCTGACCGTTGTGTCTTTCTCTGGTTTTTGAGAAGGCGATCGAAGGTTAAAAGTATCCCATGGGTTCTCAAAACAGGCTGTCCAGATTTGCTGACGATTGTGACGTCATCTGCCGATTGTGACGTCATCATAAAAAAAGAAAAAGTTTCAAAAAAAAAAAATCCAAAAAATGTTTTTTTTCCAATTCTTTTTTTTCCAAAAGGATTTTTTTTGGGGGGGGGGGGGGGGGGGGGGGCCGCAGTTCAGGCCAAAGGTGGTACTGCAGCTGAAATGCCATTCAAAAAATGAGAGAGGCTCTCTATTCAGGAGTGGTAATTTAGCCTCAAACCTTTTGAAAAACGTTTTTTGGACATAAACAATATGACATAAATACTTTTTAAATGCATGGTGTATCACCTTTAAGACAATAAGTGTAAAGTAACAAGTTACTTTACAACACTGGTCAAGATAAAGAGGACACGTTGGCCTGTGTGTGCACTGGCAGGCTGGCACCATGTGTTGTAACCACAGTGTTATAACTGTCTGTCTCTTGTTTATCCTTATGGTCTGACGCTCTTCACTAATGGGCTCAAATATGCCAAGCTTACAAGGAAAACTGTTTGTAGATTCATAGAGTTTATGGGTTTCCTGCACACACACACACAGTGAGAGCGATGGAAAAAAGCAAAGAGGTTTAATCACCCCATTCTCCGTTTGCAAACAATTAAATTATGCTACTGTTTTTCTTCAATTAGACGAGGAGTCTGACACCGTTTCTCCTCTGCAATCTGTACGGTGGTTCTGACATTACATGGAGATGACGGCCATGTGCGTTTTTAAATAGGAGTTGACAGGAATAAGGCGCCTCACCCCCCCCCCCACCCCCCCCCCCCCCCCCCAAAAAAAAAAAAACCTGTGTACACACACAGGCAGGCGCGTGCACACATAGACATCAAAGGGGGCCTGAGCCCCTGCCCATTTATCATCAGTAAAAAAGTGGTCTCCAGACCATGAATGCAGTTTGACATTGATGTGAAAGAAATGCCACACTCCATGCCTTACCTGAAGGCAGCATTCAAGAGAACCGCCTTGTCCAAACTCTCCTGAATTGAACACAGCATCATGTTGAAAGAATTCACCCTTTGTCAAGTCCCCGCCCGTTGTTCCGCCCCTCTTCACACCCATGGTTGCTGTGTCTAGGTGGGACACTCGGCGAGACACTCTATCCACTACCATTTGAATTCAGTTGCTTCGTATTGTATTTTGTGTGTTCAGTTCTAATTTCAAACTTGGTTTCAATAAAAATGGAGCTACTCAGTGGCAGTATAGTGACTCAGCATGTTTTTAAATGTTTTTATTAGCAAATTCAGCATAAAAAAGGCAGAACCAGGGCGGGACAAAGCAGATAGAGCCTGCTGGTTGGTCAGTCAGGGACCAACCAGAAGGCTAACAAAGGGTGAATTGCCCTCTGTGTAAAAATCAAGCTGCGACGCGTTGTGAGCTTGGAGGTATCGATATTTTCACCAAAAGGCCCCTTTTTAGAAATTTGAGCCCCTGCCTCTCTAACATTCTCTGCACGTCCCTGCACACAGGCAGACACACACCTACACTGACTGCACACAAACACAGGACAATCACACGCGCACACCCCACCGTCGCCACACAACAGCACAGGGACATCGAGGCAGCAGACACGCTCATCAATTATGAAGGAGCTCTGAGCACCACCCATTATGCCCAATCAGCTGGAGAAATCACTGTTTTACCACCATTAACATTACTCCATTAACCCTCAAAACCCTGGAACGCGCCTGAGTCGCGTTAGATTTCAACCACTTTAACCATTATTTTATGCTTTAACTATTGAAAAATAGCAGATATGTAGATCTGCTATTTTTTTTAAATCGTGAAAATGTGGGCAAATTTTTCGATATATATTTTTCAAAGCAAACTTTTGTAACTCAAGTATCTGCTTCTGGGGGGTCCCTGGAACAACATATTTTGAGAAGGGGGTCTGCGGCCAAATAAATTTAATTTTGGGGGTCCTTGACATGAAAAAGTATGAGAACCACTGATTTAGAAGAAGGATTTAGAAGTCGGGTCAAAGATCGGGTGAAAGATATTCAAAGACTTGCACACATTTTCACTATTTTCAAAAAATAGCAGATCTACAAGCTCACAGCCCGGCACTCGGTGCCACGCTGTGAGCTTGTATATCTGCTATTTTTCAATAGTTAAAGCACAAAATAATGGTTAAAGTGGTTAAAATCTTAACGCGACTCGGGCACGTTCCAGCCCAGGTATATGAGGGTTAAAATAAGATAACATGCACACAGAACACAATGCATCCAATAAGCCGCGGAAATGAATATGGAGGGACAAGAAGATGGTTATCAGGATGCAGAAATAAAACATAGTTCCCGGTCCCTAGTTTATTCATGACCTGAATAGCATGTCTGCACAGTGCACAAACAAGCCTCGACTAATGTTAATTAGGCAGAAAAAGAGGCTCGTTAGAGAGCTAGAGAGAATATGGATTAATCCAAGGACGGCTGGAAGGAAACCTTCGATTGGAGCTGGGAGTTTTATGAAAAAAATGAAAAATAAAAAACATGGACTAACTTTCATGCCCAACAACAAAAGACAAAAGTTTCAAAGGCGAACGTGGGAGACGAATGCAGGGGATTTGCGTTCAAGTAAACCCTCTTTTTATTAGCAAAACGCAGCAGTTGTAGACAGCTTGTAATGTTTATCTCATCCCAAAGCAGACATAATGCAACAACAAGGGGAGGATCATTTTGGTAGATGATAACATTTTGCTCTCTCGCTCTTCTCTCTCACATGCAACCCCAATGACCGTCGGAATCCATCCTCCGCCATCAAATGGGGCGTTGTGTGCTCCGGTATGTTGTTGCCATCATACCAGCAATTTGCTCGTGAATAGGGATGGGACGATACGCGATATTATCGTTTATCGTGATAAGAAACACTCACGATAATCGTATCGTGGAGATTTAATTTATCGTGATATCGTCCTCCGACATTGCACTGGGATCAATTCACCTTTTATTTGCAGAGCTGCATATCCAGCACCACTTAAACCCTCTATGTAAAAGGTACTTATAATATACTTACTTGAGTTTTTTTTTCACTCTCTATCAAATGTCTTTGCCAAAAAACATTAGATCTACAAGCACACAAGGCGTCACAACGTGACGCGTTGTGAGCTTGTAGATCGGCTGTTTTTTGGCAAACGTTCCGCCCCAGGATAATTATCGCGATAATATCGTAATTCGCGATTTATTTTTCTCACAATAATCGTGATATGAAATGTTCATATCGTCCCATCCCTACTTTTTTTTAATTTTTTTTTTGGAAATGCCGGACCAATTAACGCCGGGATGAAGTGAAGGTACACCTGGCGGGAGTGAAGATGTTGAGCGGTGGAATGGGTGTGTGGAGAGAGTTTTGGGCAGCGTTTTTTTGTTGTAATGATGTTTGCCTCTCAGTGAGAAGAGCCAGATGGAGCGGGAGAGAGAGATGCGAGGAAGAACGGAGACCTTATTTCCATTAGCAACAATGCACAACATGGCGGTATGGGCATTTCTGGCCATTACGACAAGATAAAGAAATAAGGACTTCCATTAAGGCCACCTGTTGTTACAGGACTGGATGGCCTCAATTGCCCATATCGCTATCGGTATAGCTAAGCATCGGCGAGCATTTTCCGACTAATATCTTTTTGACTCTACACAGCATCGTGCTTAACCCATTTAGGCCGAATTATTGACTGCTTTAACTATTGAAAAATAGCAGATATACAAGCTCACAGCGCGGCACCGAGTGCCGCGCTGCGAGCTTGTAGATCTGCTATTTTTGAAAAATCGTGAAAATGTGTGCGCGTTTCAATACATATTTTTCAAAGCAAACTTTTGTAACTCAAATCTCTGCTTCTGGGGGGTCCATGGAACAACATATTTTGAGATGGGGGTCTGTGGACAAATAAATGTAATTTTGGGGGTCCTTGACATGAAAATGTTTGAGAACCACTGATTTAGAGGAAGGATCTGGAAGTCGCGTCAAAGATCGGGTCAAAGATATTCAAAGACTTGCACACATTTTCAAGATTAAAAAAAAATAGCAGATCTACAAGCTTGCAGCGTGGCACTCGGTGCCGCGCTGTGAGCTTGTATATCTGCTATTTTTCAATCGTTAAAGCATAAAATAATGGTTAAAGTGGTTCAAATCTAACGCTACTCGGGTGCGTTCCCGGTCTTTGAGAGTTAATTATGCATGCCATATTGAGCCAAAGAAATAGGTAATCAAGGCGTATCAAATATTCATCGGGACACATTTCGCTGCAGGCCGCGGCAAAAGGGACACATCAATGTCAAGGAACCCTGTCTTTACGTCAAGTAGCCCGAGGTGTGAGGATTTACTGTGAAAATGTGAGCTTTAGCAGGTGAAGGACACGGTGTGGGCTTGAAGCCGGTTAACCACTGTATGTAGACTCCAAGGATTTGAAATGCGCTCGAGTTAACTTTGTATTTTCTACCTAGTGTCCTCTGAAATGTGTGTGCCTGCGCTCCATATCTCCTAGCAACAGTGAATCGACGTGCTTGTGTGCTGTTCTAATTGATAGGTACAGTACTTTCTTAATGGCCCCTTAAGTGGTGCTTCCATGCGAGTAGGGAGTGTTGCATGTTGGACCGGAAATATATACGCTCTAAAAATGAATAGTGCTTAGCAATAACAATGGTTCTTTGGTTCATAATCCTAGATGAACCTCTTTTGGTGCTATATAGTACCCATCTTAATGATGCTGTAGCACAGTGGTTCTCAAAGTGGGGTCCGGGGACCCCCAGTGGTCCTTAAGGGAGTTCCGGGTGGTCCCCAGCTAAATTAGTTAGGAACCATATGGGCCCTTATTGCGTGTCTAACTCGGATTTGGTTCCATTTGTACACTCCGAGTTAAATTGATTGATTTTACAATATAAATTCGTGTCCCAGAGATAGAAATGGCATTAAATGGGGGGTCTGTAGCCTAATGCATGTCAAACTGGGGGTCCTTGACATTATAATGGCTCAGAATCACTGCTAGAGCAATAAGAAATCTTCTCTTATATGGGGTCCCTGAAATGGGGGTCCACGGGCTAATAAGTGTAAATTTGGGGGTCCTTGACCTGAAAAAGTTTGAGGCCCAGTGCTACAGCACCTTTGTCAAATGGTGCCCTTAGAGGTGCAGAACCTCTTGAACGGCGCTTCTCAAAGGGGCCTTTTTCCACCAAAAGAACTTTGGTTCCAGAACCAGTGCCGGTTCAACTTTCTTGGAACCTTAGTTCGTTCTTGTGAACCGGCTTGCGTTTCCACCAGATTGAACCATGATTGAATCAGAGGAACCAAGGGTTTTGGGGTTCCGGTTCCGAACCAACTTTTACGGTTCCGAACCAACTCCGGTTCTTGGTGGAAAAGCTCACCTCTGGTTCATCCCATAGACGGGAGAAAGAACCAGAACCGGTTCTTTGCCGGTGGAAAAGGCCCCATAAGTGCAGTCTAAGGACCCTCAGGGCTCCTTGAGGGGGTTCCAAAAGGACCAGTACTGGTCTGTTAGCTCTTCAATTTGTACGCCGAGTTACGGGGGTCCTTGAAATTACAATGTTTAACAACTCTAGAACCGCTGAAGAACCTAATTGTGTGCGCGGCAGCGCGTGTAGTGGAACATGAAAGGCCTGCCGGTCAGAGAGCCGTCTTGGCGGTTGTCCTTCTGCTAAATGGCTCGGTAGTGGACTGGAGGGAGGACAAGTGGCCGTCAATGAGGCTGAACAACGCTATCATAACTCCCTTTTGTGTCCTTTCATCTCTCTCTCCCTCCCTCTCTCTCTCTCGCCCTCTCTCTCTGTTAAGGCTGCATCTTTCACTTTTATGTCCACTGGGGAGAAATCACGCACGTGTGTCCTGGCTGGCACGCACGCACGCACGCGCACACACACACACACACACACACACACACACACACACACACACAAACACAGATCTGAGACTAGACACAAACACGTGTACGCGCTAGGGATGGGGCGATATGAACATTTCATATCACGATTTTTGTGACAAAAGAAATCGCGATTTACGATATTAGCACGATAATCAATATCTATTATCCTGTGGCGGAACATTTGCCAAAAAATAGCAGATCTACAAGCTCACAACGCGTCACAACATGACACGTTGTGAGCTTGTAGATCGGCAATTTTTTGGCAAAGACATTTGATAGAGAGTGAAAAAAAGACTGTATCAAGTACGTATATTATATTATAAGTACCTTTTACCAATTATAGAGGATTTAAGTGGTACCGGATATGCAGCTCGACAAATACAAGGTGAATTGATCCCAGTGCATGACGGAGGACGATATCACGATAAATGAAATCTAAACGATAGGCCTACAATTATTGTGTTTTTTATCACGATAAACGATTACATCGCGTATCGTCCCATCCCTAGTACGTGCACGCACACACACACACACGCAGGCACGCACGCACGCACACACTCCCTTCTGACTCACCAAGGGAGTGAAAGAGCCTTCTATCAGCAGCACTTTGTCTTTCAGGTGGTAATTAGCAGTCATTGTTTTTGTTCAACTAATCAGAAATCTCACACACCAATGAGGGTCATTATCTTTCCATCAGATGAAACAGCAGTCTGGCTCAGGGAAGATGGGGATAGCGTGCTTGCGTGCGCGTGCGTGCGTGCGTGCGTGCACGGTACATGTGTGCCTTTGTGTGCGCTATGAAAAGTCCACACCACAGGCTTATGGAACAAAACGGTGAGATTGGATCCATTTCAGTCATTCGCTCATGATAGCAGTTTAATACGAGATACGAGATGGGAATCTGTGGTCTGATCATTTCATCCTCTGGCTAATTGTGTAATATTACTAATCAGATGGCAAAAGGAAGCAACACGCCTTGTAAAAATGGCTTTGAGGCGAGCGACAGCACGAACAAGACAACCATTCTTCAAGAGGTTAAGCGGGTCACAGAAGTCGGTATAGAATCCCTTCAAGGCACCGAGTAAATATGCCTTTTTTTGTTTTGCTTTTTTGTTTACTACAATTGTTATTTCGAAAGATCAAAGAGATCAGCAGTGAAAATGGCTGACTTACAACGCATCGATGCGATGCTCTTTTGGGTATTGAGCTTTGGCTCAAAGCCCTATGTATGTATTATGATTTGGTATCATTTGAAATGCCAGAGTACATTTTGGTTTCAAAGTGTGTGCAATGTAATACCAAAATTGACACATATGATCTACTTAGTCTCCCTATAAGCTAGGGGTCTTCAACAGGGGGTCCGGGACCCCTAGGGTGTCCTCAGAGTTACTACAGGGGATCCTCCAAATCTTTGTGTTTTTTTCTCCATTTTTATATTAGCCACTTGAACCCTAGCGTCCATATTCTGAGAACTTTAGCCAAAAATAGCAGATCTACAAGCTCACCACGCCTCGCCCCCGGCGAGCAAAGAGCTTTGGTGTAGAGGGGAAAAAGAGCAGACTAAGTACAGAGTGAAAGTATTGACGGTTCAAGTGGTTAAATATCGGAAACACAAATTGACATGTTTCCAATCTGATGATTGTGCTGTCAAATGAAAATCTATTAACATCTTGTGGGGGTCCTTGCTTCATCTCACTCTCAACTAAGGGGTCCTTGGACTGACATTGTTGAAGACCCCTGCTATAAGCGGAAAGGCGCAGTAGGGATGCCAGTGTGGTTTGTAATTTTGGTCAGTTGTTGGTCCTTGGTAATGGTGTTGGACAGCAACTAGTAGGCCTACTGTATCACGTGGGGCTTCCGTTACTGTAGCGCTGCCCCAACCCCTTTCCCTCACTGGCCAGAGATAAACCTTTCATAGCTCGTTATTACAAAAGAACTTAGCCATTGATCAGAGGGGAAACAGCCTGCTAATGCGGCTTGTAGACCCGTGTATCTTGTTGGTGTCTTTCATTCAAGTCAACAATATCCAACTGATCTGGTTGAGAATGTGGTTCAACCAAATACAACCCATCATTTTGTTGTGAATGTCCATATATAAGCGCCTTACAATGTTGTGGTGTGCTAAGGCACCCTCTGTAAACCATCACATATTTGGCGGGCTGCACATTTGGTGTGTGCACTTGCTTGTTACATATTAAAATATTAAAAAGACAGTCTCTAGCTGGAGCTATGTGGCAGACAAAACAAAGTCTGTTTACAATAAACATACTTAGATTATTCTAGCAAATCTAATTGCATTATCTGCCACGGAAACCCTTTTCATCAATAAGTGGCAAAAGAAAATATTACACAGTTGCTATCTCCATCTAGACTTATATTTGTGATTAAATACCATCTCATTCATTTTGCGCAATAACAACACGGTAAGCTCTTCGTCTGATTGGTGGCTTTCCTCCCGAGTCAAGGTGGTTAGCCATTAGCTTACCCAAACACAGACCAAGGACGCACATGGCCCGAGGACAACGCTGTAGAGCTGCTAGAGACACGATGAATCTTTAACAAGCAAATGTTTGCCTCCTTTCTAATCTGTCACTCTTCGGCTCACTCTTTTGATAGCATAATTCAGGCCAAACAATGGCGGAGTGGCAGCCGAGGACTGGCACTCTAGATCAGACACACAGCGCTAAATAAATAATGAACTCTGAATGAGGCGGTGAATAATGTGGGTCCCTCTGATTCCAATCAATATGGCTTCCAATCTATATGCATGTCCTTGGGGAGGGGAGCGTGACGGGGTGTCCTGAAATGTTGACCATCTCGTGTAACCACTTGAACCCCAGCGTCCCCATTCTGGGCAGGTCACGATAATAGGCCGACATTTTGTGAAATAAGGGCAAACATCTGGCCAAAATAGCCCATCTACAGGCTCACAATGTGCGTTGAGCTTGTAGACCGGCTGCAAAGACATTTGGTGTAAACTAGAGACAAAAAAACAGGGAGACACTCTGGTGTGGTTATTGTCTACAACAGAGGTAATTCCCGAACTTTTCAGGTCAAAACGCAAACGATTATAGGTGAAAACAGCAGATCTACAAGCATTGCTTCGCGCCACGTTGTGAGCTTGTAGATCAGCCATTACTTTTTTTCTTCTTCTAATTCATGGCATTTATTAGATTTTTCTTCGATTTCTTTATGAAATTATTGAAACAGAATTTGAATTTGTTTTGAATTCATGGAAAAAAGGTGAATGTTTTATTTTTTATTTTTTGAAATAAATAATAAAATCTAGGGAAAAACTTTAAGGGACCCATAAAAATGTGTCCGCGATCCAACTGTTTGGGAACCAGTTGTCTACTACAGTGGTTCTCAACCTGTGGGTCGGGATCCCCAGGGGAGTCCCCAAATTATTTTGGGGGGTCCCCAAATGTTTAGCTAAATGTTAACATTGTTTTCTCACTCAACAGTAAACAGAGCAACATAGAATATAAGTCTATACGGGGTATCTGCACATTTTTAAAGTGACAATTTAAGGATTTTAAGACCTTTTTAGTACCTCTGGTCAAACATTGGTCAAATTGTAAAATATTAGAGGCAGAAAATTTGAAAATAGCAGATCTACATACTCACAACGCCTCGCGTTGCGAGGCGTTGTGAGCATGTAGATCGGCTATTTTCACAATGGAATAGATGGGGTCAAACTAAATGTAATGCCAACTCCTACAATTCCATGGCTCGTCAGGGTGGGGGTCCCCAGTTAAAATGTGGTTATTTTGGGGGTCGCGGCCTGAAAAGGTTGAGAACCACTGGTCTACTACAAGGTCCCAAAAGAGCCAATAAGGACACAAGAAGTCTACTCTACTCTCCATCCCTCTCTTTTGTTCAACAATATATGCACATTTAAGCAGCTCACTCACTCATCTTCCTCATTCTACAAATCCTTCCATTCTCTCCTTTTCCTCTCCTTCAATGGCTTCCTTCCTCTCACATGTTCCTCTCTCCTCTGCCCTCTCTTGCCCCCTCTCCCCACCAGCGCATGCAGGCAGCCAGCAGTCATTGGATAGCTGCATGCAGAGGTCGGATGGGTCTTGTTTCTCATTCCACCTCTGCTGCGCATTACTAAATGAAAATGGCCGAGAGTTCGAGGGTCTGCAGCGCTGGAGAGGCCAGAAATTAATTTGTAGGTGGGCCTATAGACATTATATTGGGTGGGCCTATATGCAGCCAATCAGGTTAGCAAGCTCTGAAAAGAAGCTTATAGGGTATTTAATAGAGCTAGTCCTAAAACAACTTACTGTATGTCACATACATCAGCTACAGGCTGCCTACACTTCAGCCTACACTTTATAACGCGCACACACACACACACACACACACACACACACACACACACACACACACACACACACACACACACACACACACACACACACACACACACACACACACACACACACACACACACACACACACACACACACACACACACACACACACACACAGTTAGCAGGTAGGCCTACAAAGAAAGGCTACCAACGTATGTCACCCACATACACTCCATGTACCGGTATATTTGATCTCTCATTTGAGCAACATACAAGAGACCGCAGAACACTATCACACACTTAAGCCTATGAGATATAGTTTTTTTTATATATTAGATACTTTTAGTTACTTTTTTATATACTTATTTAATGAAACTGCAATTCGTGGGATATGCTTGCACAAAGTCATTCCACTCACTCCTTTATATGGATGTTAACTTGTTATGTGACAATAGACAATACAACGTTTAGTTGAGTCGATGTTAACAGCAAACAGATGCATTAAGGGCAGGCAGGGCACAGCAGCCATAAGGAAGAGAATCATTGGGCACACGGGCCAAACAAATTATACAGTAAACAATCTAAACAACACCACATCCACAAACTAACAAAAAAAAGGCAACATTTAAACGTTTTACTCAAGTTCATCCTTCATAAATCCTAGCGGCAGCCATACCTTTCAGGAGGTTTTGGGGTTTACAGTCGAAGAGTAGCCGAACGATATCCTCCTATTGCAGTGAAGAAAATCCTCTTTCAGATGACTGAAGAGTAAGTTTAATCTACTCGCGATGACCTCTTGCATGTCTTAATGAATCTGGAAAACAACAGTGTTTTGGAAAGCAGTGCAGGCCAAATCAGCGTGGTCTCATTAAATGTTAATATTTAAATACAGTCTCCTGCAATTCTACATAACTTAAGGCACTTTTGAATAAAACAATTGAAACACGATTAATTCCTACTATGAGACCTTTTTGCTCTGAGAAATAAGTTGATACAATATATTTAGCTTAGGTCTAGTTTCATAAACAATAAAGTATAGGCCTACATTTCTTAATTTGAATGGGGGAGGAAAGCCAAATGTCAAATTTAGCTTGGCTTTAGTTTGGGCATCAAACAACTGAAAAATGTATGCAACATAACTGATCAATAATATTCAGCAAAAAATATATATATACATTTTTTTTCAACTGTGCAGCACCCATTGTTTATCTGAACCCAAGTAGCCCAATTCCACCACTGAATAAAAAGGCAGATTCCCCTGCATAATTGTAATTAGGCCTACTCATCTCATATCAGTTTTCTTTTTCTCTCTTTTGCAAAAATGAGATGACAGCTAAGCAAGACTGTGTATAGCATGCCTTACCTGTGCAAGGCTATGTTTAGCAAGCTGCTAGGTGTGCAGATTGTGCTAATGTGCCAACATGAGCTTAGCAGTGTGGGGTGGTGTAGCAGCATCAGCAAATATTGCAGCACAAAGCTAACATGCTAAAGTGAGCATTAGCCTACATCTTAAAATGTAAATTGCAAACGTTTCTTCAGACCACAGCAGGTTGATTCTACGTTTTCACCATTACTTCACTTGCCCGTCTGGGGGCTGCTGATCTGTCTAATGCTGGTGTGTGACAGTCACACCCAGACCAATCTCAGAGTTGAAGCAGCACAGGCCAGGTGTGCTGCTTAAATAAGCTATCACCCACCCTTGTTTACTTTTGTGGGGGCCGTGATTGGTGTAGCAGAGTCAGCTTTCCTTGGGGGCGTGGGATCATGCATGCATATGCAAAAATGAATATCACCTGACATTAACCCTGGCGTACCTACAGTAGTATTGGGCAAATAGGGCAAAAGGTTTCCCCAATATGTTTGTAGATCTGCTATTTATGTGTCGTCTTGCATCGATAAACAATAATACATTTAAAGAAAAGATTGAAATCTTGTTTGAAATGGCCAAATCTGTCTATGTCACTGGCAGGCTGCAGACCTATGGAGCATCGCAGTGGTTTACTGGTGCCACTTAAAAATATCCCTTTCATTTCCTCATAGACTTTCACGAAAATATTTATAACAATTATGTTAAGCCTAGAACCAAGCCATCCAGGATTTCAGTGAAACATGACCACGAAACCTTTGTTTCTGTGAAAAGTTTTTGAAAATCGCTAAACAAAGGGTATTTATTAACACCTTCTAAGCCTGGCCGTACTCCCTCGGACTTCCTACTGGGTCCCATCAGCCACACGTCTATTCCCGGACTTTTGATATAAATTATAATAATAAAAAAAAAAAACATCGGAAATTCTTCTCTGTGTCTTTTTGGAGCGATCTGAAAGGGTTAATATGCTCTGACATTTTCTGGTGCTGGGTGTGATACTCCTAATATCCAGCAGGCCACGCCGTTGACTCACATTCTGGATGGATGGCTGGCCAGGAGGAGCCTCATCCTCTCCCCAGTGTTGAAAATCAACAAGAAGCTCAAACAAGATGGCTGGTCTTTGTCTCTGTTCGTGGATCGCGGTTTCAATCACGTTCGGGCGCCGCTTCTCTATCGCTCCTTTCCCTGCTTCGCCGCACGTAAACGAATGGAATTGATCTCCCCTCCGCCTCGCCAAAGTAAGATCGCCGACCTCTGCAGGATGAATATGTACGCTGTGTCGAGCACTCCATTACGTGTTGTTATCATGTGGGCTTTGTTTTTTTAAAACATGTTTGTAAATAAATGGCTTATTTCTTCGGCGCTACCTCTGTTCAGAGGGTTCTGCCGCGGCTTGCAACGTGTTAATTGTAGTATATCAAATCATTAAATATTAAAATATGTTTTTTTTTTTATATAGGATCAACGTTTTTATGGTCATGATTCACTGAGATCCTGGATGACTTGGTTATAGGCTTAACATAATAGTTATAAATATTTTTGTAAAAGTCTATGGGGAAAATGATTGGGAGATTTTGTGGCACCGGTAAACCACTTCCGCTGCGATGCTCTATAGAGAATAACTAGCATAGACTCTCATTGTATTGTAAAAATGAGGAAGTTCCAATGTTTGGAACTACAGCCAATAGCACCCCGCTTTGTGGCAAGATCAAAGCGTGAAGAAACTCTCTCTCTCTCTCTCTCTCTCTCTGGGTCTGATAGGCAGGTCTCTGACCTGTCCACAGAGCTCCTAAGACAGAGTGAGTGGACAGAAATGCTGTCATCTCATAATGGGCATTAGTGAGGACCAATTATATCCAAATAGATTGAAAATGGGTGGACCTTTAAGTCAGTGGTTCTCAACCTTTTAAGGCCGCGACCCCCAAAATAATCATATTTGAACTGGGAACCCCCCCCCACCCTGACGAGCACTAAGAGTTGATCGAGGCATTGCATTTTGTATAACACGGTTCTATTGTGAATACAGCAGATATGGAGTTACATACGCATGCTGCTCACGACGTGAGCATGTAGATCGGCTATTTTCACAATTTCTTCCTCTAATATTTGACAATTTGAACCACTGCTTTAAGTGATTAAGAAAATCTTGCAAAGGGGAGGTGAGAGTGCTGCAAAAGGGACGGATGAACAATATCATAATATTGTTCATAGTGCAATTTAAATTTGGTGAGCTGTCATCCCTTTAAAACACGTGTGACCTTATTATGCCCGTGTGTGTAATATCTCAGACGTCCAGTGCCTCCATGATTACTTAATCTAATCTTATGACCACAGGCAAGATTTCGATACTGTATGTGCGTGAGGCGAGCACACGTGTTCAAGTCAATTTATCCTGCCCATACACATAGGCTACAGCAAGAGCCACTTGCAGATTAAAAGTGTGAATTAGAGCAAATATCATTTACTCCATGCGAGGTCCTTTCCTGCATCTGTCAATAATACCAATAGGCCTAATAGTTTCACCGATGTGTACTATGAATGCAATCACAAGCCCAGTTAATTGGAATGTCTTACATTCCCCCCCTTTCTTTTTTTCATTTGCATCGCCGAGGTTCAAATCCCATCTTCAACCTGTGGGGAGTACTGATTGAGGTTTTAAGGACTTGCTCCCAGTTGAATTGCGATTGCAGCTAGGCTTTTAATTAGATAAAGCTTGGCTGGTTTGAGCATATACTTTACAGCCATGTCAGGCTAAAAGGGTCCACGTGTCGTAAATATCTCCCGAGACATTAATAGAATTGAGATTAGAGGCTGGAATGTGTGGATCAGCGTAAAAAAAAAGAGCAGAACAGCGAGCAGCACGACCGCCTCATACGGTGAGCTATTTATAGCCGCTGAAATGGACGGCTCCATTAATGTAAGGCCTACCCTTTCTGGAAATGTAAATCACAGGAGCCCACAGCTCAGCATCCGTGTTATGTGGTAGCACTCAGGGACGTGCTGGCCATTGGGAAAAGCGGGACAACTCCCGAACGGCCGGTTCATTCCCGGCCGGTCCAGGCCGGCCATTAGGAAAAATTAAAAAATAAAATGTCGGCCTTCGTTAAATTTTTGGGACTGGGTGGCCAACAAAGTAAATCGTCGCTGTCGGGCAGAAACCTTGTCTCCAAGTTTCAAATGTGTACATTTTTTTCGCAAAGCAAAGCCCTGTTTCATCATACAAGGCCGTCGCACAAAAGTAGTGAAAACAGCAGATCTACAAGCACACAACGCCTCGCGGTGCGAGGCGTTGTGTGCTTGTAGATCGGCTGTTTTCACTAGTTTAAATCATTTTTAAAATGATAAATACAAAACAAACGGTTTTGGACATACAACATTTCCACCCGACAACGACAAAATATAACTCATGTAATATAATTGGCCCACTGGCTTGTCACTTGTCATGATCTGAAATGGCAAATCTTTCAGTAGCAGCAGCGCTATATAGAGAGATCTCTCTCTATAGCGCGCAATGAGGGCCTCTCCAACTCTTTTTCCCGGGCTGAATCAGGGGCCCAGCATGTCCCTGGTGTTATGTGGTTGCACTAGCAAGTGTGTGTGTGTGTGTGTGTGTGTGTGTGTGTGTGTGTGTGTGTGTGTGCGCGTGTGTGTGTGTGTGTGTGTGTGTGTGTGTGTGTGTGTGTGTGTGTGTGTGTGTGTGTGTGTGTGTGTGTGTGTGTGTGTGTGTGTGTGTGTGTGTGTCTTGAATTTACAGGGGCTGGACCTGTGGGCTGGACAGGAAGCAAAGGAGATTGCTCCATTTTCTTTGTGCCTTCCTTGTAGGGGTGGGACGACATGAAAATGTCATATCACGATTGTTGTGACCAAAGGAATCGCGATTTACGATATTATCATGATAATCATAATATCCCCAACAATCATTATCCTGGGGCAGAACATTTGCCAAAAAATAGCCGATCTACAAGCTTGTAGATCGCCTATCTTTTGGCAAAGAGATTTGGTAGAGAATGAAAAAAGAGACTGTATCAAGTACGTATATAAGTACGTTTTACCAACAGAGGGTTTAAATGGTAACAGATATGCAGCTTCGGCAAATAAAAGGTGAATTGAACCCAGCGCATGACAGAGGACGATATCACGATAAATTAAATCTCCACTATACGATTATCACGAGTGTGTTTTATCACAATAAACGATAATATCGCTTATCTTCCCATCCCTATACTTCCTTGTATAGATTTGTCATTAACTTTACTATACAGGAAAGAAATAAAAAAAAGATATATATGCTTTAAATAACATGTGAGGGGTCAAACTAGGGTTTTTTCATGATGCTGAATCCATTGCAATCATTAGTTTTGCACGAAAAACATTCCGTGGGCTACAAAAAAATGGCCCCCACAAAACGGTGAAAAGTGATGATTAAAAAAGTGATGACCATCGTTTTGTGGGTCCAATTTTAGCCCAAGGAATGTTTTTCATGCAAAACAAATGCTTGCAATGGATTCAGCATCATGAAAAACCCCTAGTTTGACCCCTCATATGTTACTTAAAGCAGATTTATTTTTTGTATTTTTTTCCTGTATAGTAAATGAATGGGACACAAACACATCTGTTTTTTTATGAGGTTTCCCCCGGGAGTTGAATTTCAACCTTTTAGTACATATTATTACACACCTTTAGAAACACATTGGTGAAGAAATTTCTTGGTAACGACAATCGCAGATTGGTCAAATATCTTATAAAATCCCCTTACTAGATGCACCTTTCTGGAGGAACATCTGTCCTTCCCTCTCTACGCATACCTACTATAGGCTATATCTGATGAGATGAGGAACATATGGCAGTGAGAGAAAAAAAGATGATTGCATACCTTACCGAGATAAAACCACCTGAAGACAATCTAGCATACAGTAGATGGAATCATGATAAAAGACGCCTCAACAAATGAATAGTAGTAAGTCACATGCCTGCCAATCTTCCCCAGCCTTTCAAATTCATGTCTTTCAATTTATGCTCTACTTCGATTGGTATTTATGTTATTCACAGTGTGTGTGTGAGACAGAGACTTGAGCACATGGGAGGGAGAGAGAGTGAGAGAGTGAGAGAGTGAGAGAGAGAGAGAAAGAGAGAACCAGAAGAGAGAAAGTGAGATCACGTCACGGCCTCGGTGGACCGACGGACGCTTCCGCTGGCGGCCCGGGGGTGATCAATACCGCTCCACATCTCAAAAATCACACCGGGATTAAAGGGTAACATCCCTTGTTTCTAAAAGCACATCGTCTCCCCCCGCTTTAATTGAAAACCTTCTCACGGTCACCCCCAAGGGCTCATGTCTATTCTTCTGAAATACCTGTCAACTCTCTCTCTCCCTCCCTCCCTCTCTCTCTCTGGTCGACAGGAATATCAACTCTATTCCTTCTTGCCCCCGCGGCCTCCTTCTCATCGCCAGGGGCGTCACACCAAAGTCCGGGCCCTGGGTACAAGGATTCACTGCGGGCCCCCCCATGAATGTTAACCATTGAAAAATAGCAGACATACAAGCTCACAGCGCGGCACCGAGTGCCGCGCTGCGAGCTTGTAGATCTGCTATTTTTGAAAAAATTGTGAAAATGTGTGCAAGAAACCTATGTTTCCATGTCAGTGGTGCTCATTAAACTTTTTCATGTCAAGGACCCCCAAAATGATACGTATTTGGCCACGGACCCCCATCTCAAAATATTTCGTTCCAGGGACCCCCCCCCCCCCAGAAGCGAAATTTGAGTTACAAATGTTCGCTTAAAAAAATACATATATTCAAAGATTTGCCCACATTTTCACAACTTTTCAAAAATAGCAGATCTAGAAGCTCCGAGTGCCGCGCTGCGAGCTTGTATATCTGCTATTTTTCAATAGCTAAAGTTACTAGGGCCCCTCCACCTTGGGCCCTAGTAACTCAGTCCCACTCCCTCCCCCCCCCCCCCCCCGCGCCCCCTTGTGACGCCCCTGCTTCTCATGGCCGTCTGGGGTGAGGCACGGCGCTAGAGCGTATAGCAGCTGCCCCGCCCTCCACCCGCGCACGTCGTCCACATGTGCGCCACAGATGACACCGAGGAGTGGAGCATCCATCTCGCGCCGCGACCTCTCCCTGAATGACAAGGTCAATGTCGGCACTCATAATGCCTTTAATCACTTTGCGGGGCTTAGTCGCCGAGCTCTCTGGCACCATATGGCGACCTTCATACACCTGCGGCCTCTAGGGGGACGACGTAGGAAAAAAAGAAATAAACTATTCACGCACGCGCACACACACACACACACACACACACACACACACACACACACACACACACACACACACACACACACACACACACACACACACACACACACACACACACACACACACATTCTCATCCAACGGAAAGAAAAAAGTGTGTATACACCGCGTGTGGAAGCGAGATTTCTTTGGAAAAATGTCTTTAATGAAAAGCGCCCAAAAAAACAGGCTCATCACAGACAAAAAGGAAAATGTGCGTGTACAGATAACGTGACCAACAGTGTACAGACTGCAGCGCGGCATCTTCAGACCATTAGGCGTGGTAGCTCCATTAGAATAGAAGGACATGAAATAGAGGACAAGCATAAAAAAATATGAAGTAAAATGTTCTGAAATTAAAGTTTCACAGTTGATATCTGAATGACAATTGCCTATATGCGTGCATATGCAGCCTGCTATGCATTATTCAGTGAGAGTGAATGGCTTGAGACCGAGAGTTTTCTCTTATACGATTCGCTACACCAAAAAGAGCATTTGATTAAATCTGTGGAAACAATAACGACAGTAAGTTGCAGATGTTTTTATTAAGTCGGTTTTATGTCGGAATCCCCATTGGTATTGACACTGTAGAAGTCCTCGAAAAAGCTTGTCTTTTGAATTACATAGAAACTCTATCTGTTCATATAAAACTATCCAGTATGTGCCAAAGGGAAATGCATCAAATGTAACATAAAATATGAATTCCTTTCTCATAAGCACATTTGATGAGAACCTGACAGTGAAGCTACTATTAGAGGACAAGCGTGGCATTTAACAGTTTTGCAAAAGAGATGTTTTATAATTCTGTTTCTTCGACAAAACCAAAGAATACACTTTTACGGACTCTCAAATGTGTGAAAAAGACAAAATAAAGTCCATGACTCTGTTGATCCCAAAACAAAATGTATTGCTGGTGCTCTGCCCACACAGCCCGTCCAATGTAAACAACATTATAAATAAAAAAACTAACAAACTAAAAAAACTCTCTCTCACTCTCTCTCTCACACACACACACACACACACACACAATGTGTTGTGTTGCAAAGCTAAAATGAATATAAAACATCTAAATACTGAATCAAGCAACTTAAAAACTCTCTGGTTTGCTCACAAAAGCCTGCAGAGTAGACATTAAAATGACCCCAAACACGTTTGAAAGTGAAATATCCCTTAAAATGCATTGTCAGACCACGCTTCCTGTTGTTTGCCGAGTTGAACGTCGAGGACGTTCACAAAGTTTTATAAAGGTGTGAAGGAGCGCTGTTTAAATCAACGTTGTAGTGCATGGGTCAGATCCGCGTCCAGCAGAGGTCCCTCCCACCAGCTACTCCAGCACCTGTTCTCCAGTTCTCCTTTGTCCTCACGTGTACGAGTCCTCGGAGGCCTTTGGACTTTCATCGCTCCTTGTAGAGATCTGGCTGTTCTTATTCAGTTTCTGCTTGACACCGTTTGACTGCCCTCTCTTGTCCCCTCTGCACCTCCTTACTCCTCTGCAGGTGTCATCATAATGTCCGTACACGGACAAAAATGTGTCTGTAGCAAGCAGAGCGCACAAGTACTTTTTTTCGGTTTGGTATGTATGAAGGTGACTGGGATTTTAGAAGACTGTAGCCTTGGAATGGCTGGGAATGCATGTATGTATGTAGGTGTCCACCTACAGCCAATGAGGGACCAGCATTCCTGGTGATGTCAGCAGAGTTTGGTATATAAGAGCGCTCTTGGTAATGTCTTCATTGACAGGCGAAGACATTAGGGACATGAGGCCAGCAGCAGCAACAGCAGCAGATATACAAGCTCACAGCGCGGCACCGAGTGCCGCGCTGCGAGCTTGTAGATCTGCTATTTTTGAAAAATCTTGAAAATTCTTTGTCTTTGAATTTCCTATGTTTCCATGTCAGTGGTGTTCGAATATTTTAAATGTGAAGGACCCCCCCCCCATCTCAAAATATTTAGTTCCAGGGACCCCTCAGAAGCAAAATTTGAGTTACAAATGTTCGCTTAAAAAAAAATACATATATTCAAAGATTTGCACACATTTTCACGACTTTAAAAAAAATAGCAGATCAACAAGCTCGCAGCGCTGCACTCGGTGCCACGCTGTGAGCTTGTATATCTGCTATTTTTCAATAGCTAAAGACAGGCCCCTCCACCTTGGGCCCTAGTAACTCAGTCCCCCTTCCCCCCCCCCCCCTTGTGACGCCCCTTTCCCAATCACCCCCCCCCCCCCCCAATCATTCTCCAAGTTGCTTATTTGGACCCAGCTTCCTTGTCCCATCTCAGACATTGTCCTTGGCGCCTTGGCCAGCCCTGCTCAGCACAGACTTGAGTTCATTCAGCACGTTGGGAGGCATCTCGCCCAGCACGGGCGACCTGTTGGGGCTCTTGCTGGCGGTCCGACGGGCCACGGGCGGCAAAGCCAGGGCCGAGGGGCGCGCGGACGGAGACGGGCAGCGATGGGGCAGGCAGACCCCCAAGGAGGCTCGCCTGTGCACGGCCTCTTTGGCGCTTGGACCGCCCGTTGCCGCGCCGGTCTTGTAGCGGTCGACGCCGGCATCTTTGTCGCTTCTGGGTTTGGCCACACCGAGAGAAACCGTCCTGTCCGTGGGCTAAAGGCGAAAATAAAAATAAAACATTTAATGAAAGGCAGATGGACATAAATGGCAGTAGCTTTTCAAGTCGTCCACAGGGAAAGACTAAATGATGGCTTTTATGAAGATCAAAGTGTTGCTCGTTCGTGTTCATGCTGTTCACATTTTAATTATAACAATTGTATTACTCTACATAAATTATCAGTGTCCTGTTAGAAGCCTTGTATCACTATAATGTATTTATTTTTTTACAATCCACTGCTGATGACGCCATTCAAAAATGAAGTATACGATAAATATAAGAAACTTTGAAATGTGTGTTTGTTATCTTGGGCAGCGGTTCCCAACCTTTCTTGGATCAGGCCCCCCAAGCATTCGTGGCCCACCCATGTGGCCACTTAACTGATGGGTGGGCTGTGTGCATTTTCAGAGCAAGTTTATTTTAATGATCAATCAATTGATTGTGCTGCGGCCTGGATCAGTACGTAGGAACTTAAACAGACTTTGCGTTTAGGCTCAAATTCACTGGCATCGCAATGAAAAAGTATTTTTCAAGTTTTTAAAGAAGAACATATTTTCATATAAATGTTATATTATAAATCGTCGTTGTCGGGTGAAAACCTTGTACGTCCAAAACCGCTTGTTCTGTATTTATCATTTTAAAAATGATTTAAACAAGTGAAAACCACCGATCTACAAGCACACAGCGCCTCGCACCGCGAGGCGTTGTGTGCTTGTAGATCGGCTGTTTTCACTACTTTTGTGCGACGGCCTTGTATGGTGAAGCAGGGCTTTACTTTGCGAAAAAATGTACAAATTTGGAACTTGGAGATACGAGGTTTCTGCCTGACAGTGACAAAAATACAATCTTAGTGTTTTGCCAATTATTTGGGGGGCTCACTTGCAATATCCTCGCAGACCACCAGCGGGGCAGCAGGTTGGGGGAACGGCTGGTCTTGGGGTGTTAGTCTCTCTTACCTGTTTAATAGCGTTGTGCTTGAGAGCCTGAGGACCACCCTGGCCGACGTGCACGCTGGCTCTCCTGGAGGCTCCACGAGCGCCAGGCTCTCCTGAGCCGCCGCTCTTCAGCCATAAATCACTGCCATACTGGAGACACGCAGAATAAGAGAAATGCAGCCGTTAAGGAAATGCAAACACACTCCAACTGGAGGGAATTTCAAAGAGGGAAGACATCTGCACGGCACGTTTTTTTTTTTATTTTTTTATGTTGCCTCTCTGTTGTTTCATGTCTGTGTAGACAAAATATTTGGCTGCACACAAATAAAACTCCAGAAATAAAAATACCCCATTTTTAAAAAGTCAACTTTTACCTTCTGTAGGGATGGGACGATACGCGATATTATCGTTTATTGTGATAAAAAACACTCACGATAATCGTATGGTGGAGATTTAATTTATCGTGATATCGTCCTCCGTCATGCACTGGGATCAATTCACCTTTTATTTGCCCAGTTGCCTATCCGGTACCACTTCTATAATTGGTAAAAGGTACTTATATACCTACTTGATACAATCTTCTTTTTCACTCTCTATCAAATGTCTTTGCCAAAAAATAGCCGATCTACAAGCTCACGACGCGTTGTGAGCTTGTAGATCTGCTATTTTTTGGCAAATGTTCCACCCCAGGATAATGGATTTTGATTATCTTTTGTCACAATAATCGTGATATGAAATATTCATCCCTAACCTTCTGTCATTTCTATGCGAGATCACCTCTAGCAGCACAGGGAAGAAAAACACCAGCCCTAACATGTGTGTCTGGTCTCTCTCTGTCTCTCGCGTGGGGGGCGTATAGATGGCTGTTTTTAGGCCAGACTCCGAGGCCATGCATCTTTGAGGGTGAGTGAATGTCATGGGGTCACAACCCTATGTTCCGTAAAAAAAAAAAAAAAACTGTGGCCCCGTTCCACCGTCGCTGGCTAAACCGTCTCTTTAACATTATGTCCTTGGTTTTCACTGTGACCCTCGGACCTGGGAGCCCTGTCTCCTCTCCTTTCGCAGCCTCATTTCGCCGGCGCGAGCCGTTCTCGTATAGTCGATGTCGGGTGGAAACCTTGTATGTCCCAAAACTGGAACTTCTCCGCATTCCTAAGCCAATAATTTGATTATAATAAATGTACCCCCATTGATTCCGATCCGGAATCAATGGGCCTACAAAGAGTGAGTCTCCTCAAATTATAGGGAATGTGACAAAAACAAAGATTAAAATAAAATATTATTGAATTCAAGTCTCCATTTGGTGAGTAATCGATAGATGAAATGTCATTTCGGGGTGAACTAGTCACAAGCTGTTGTTAATACATCTTATTAAATATTTATAAAACCCAATTTAACCACTTTCTCTTCAAAAAGAGAAAATAGCAGATCTACAAAGCTCACAACGTTTGTGAGCACGTTGCATGCTTTATACGTTGACTATTTTCACTATCTTCTGCGTGACGACTGTCGTACGACGAAGTTAATACATTTTCGAAGAAACATAAAATGTTTGAAACGTGGCGATACAAGGTTTCTAACCCGACAGCCGACAGCCAGGCCCATGATATCTGTTTGCAGCCCAACTGTCCGCCACAGATTCTACCTCCACCTTTGGCTGAAAAGGAGAAGAAAAAAAAGAGAGTAAGAAAAAAAAAAGTCTCCCTTAGCCAGTTGCTATGGAAACTTTGTCTGACCACAATGCTGCCTAACAGGTAAGAGAAAGGAAATCAAGAACATTGAATTACTCTTACTTACTCACTCACATCTAATCTCTCTTTTAGTCTGCCTCGTTCCTTCTCTCCCTCTCACTCTCCGGGTATATCCCACTCTCCCTGCCCTTCCCACAGAGTCCAGTGTCCTTCCCACACAAGCCCCAGCGTTGGAAGCTGACAATCCCCGATACTTAGCGGCTTTTGGGGGTTGGGAAAGCCTAATATTTTTAGCCGGCTGTAGGCCGCTATAGATTTAGTTGTTGCGCAGCGAAGAGCTTCTCCAAAAGGGCAGAGAAAAGTCACAGAGCCCACTGAAATAAACACCTTGGAACACTTACAGAGAGAGAGAGAGAGAGAGAGAGAGCGCGCAATCTTCCCAAGCCAAAACCTTGCGTCTCCCCTCAGATCAATCTCCCACTAAAAGTATTGCCCTTTTTACTGGCGAACCCAAACTAATGCACTAGAGGGCTTTTACAGTAAGCATCTGTGATAAACAACGCTGCACGGGAGACAAGTTCCCATGAAATAAGTCGGAGCCCAGGAGCTAATGCAAATGAAATGTGCTCAGAATACACAGGCGGCATCGGAGCACATTCTGCATTGCCATGGAATCTTGGATCTTTGCCCGAGTTAACCCATTTAGAACGGGTACACATTATTGTGCATCATTATTTTATGCTTTAACTATTGAAAAATAGCAGATATACAAGCTCACAGCGCGGCACCGAGTGCCGCGCTGCGAGCTTGTAGATCTGCTATTTTTGAAAAATCGTGAAAATTAGAATTTTGACCCGATTCTATAAGTGTCTTTTGAATCCTTCTAAGGTTTTTTGAAAAACCTATGTTTCTATGTCAGCAATCTGGCCAGCCATCGTCAAAGAAAAGGTCCTTTTCACTTAACTGGAGCTCAGTTAGTCTGTTCTTCAGAGACTACTATGTCAGTGGTTCTCAAACCTTTTCATGTGAAGGACCCCCAAAATGATATTTATTTGGCCACGGACCCCCATCTCAAAATATTTCGTTCCAGGGACCCCCCAGAAGCAAAATTTGAGTTACAAACGTTCGCTTTGAAAATAAATATATTCAAAGATTTGCACACATTTTCACGACTTTTTCAAAAATAGCAGATCTACAAGCTCGCAGCGCGGCACTCGGTGCTGGTTAAAGCATTCTGGTTAAAGCATTCAATAATTCTAGGCCTAAATGGGTTTTAAAAGGGTGCAACGGCGCAATCTCTACCGGGGACCGAGGCTGGTTAAGGACAATCGTAATATTTCATTTAAGGCCATTTAGCTGGAAATGAAAATAAAATATGCATGCATAGACCAAACGCGTACACACATTAGCTGTTGCCTCGCGATACGAGAGAACCCATTTCAGTGGGAAAATGAGAAAGGGTTGCGATGGAGAGCAATAGAAAGAATAGGAGGAGAATATGAGACATCTGTGGCTTTGCTCCTTGTGTTTGCTTTGCTTTGCATTATTTATGTCGTATGTGCTGTGTCAGCGAGTGACAGCAACAACACTTAGCTGCATCTGGGGGCTAAGTATTGCAATGTGATTGTTACAGTCGCCTCAACCTTATTCGCGGCTAAGAGACTTTTCCACATAAAATGATTTATTCTACCGCTGAGTGACCTCGAAAACTTTACAGCACTTTACCTATTTATGCGTTTCGTCCGCCTCATGATACAATGGAAATTGATGATTGTGGAGGAAAAACACGATTTATCATATCTCTGTTGTTTTGAGATACGGTTAGTAAGAGTCGATTTCTTCTTCGTGGAGTAATCTGGTGTGTTTTTCATCCGAGTAGGGACGCTTTCTCAAAGTGCATCTTTGTCACAGCCGCTGATATTTTTGGGCTTGCGGCGATACAGTAAAGAGGGTCAGAGGAAGGATACACATACATCTCTTAAAACTCCCAAATTCCCCTCAAGCTTGACTGTTTGCCATTGTTCACCGGCTGATCCGTACGAGCTCAGTAACACCACCGTAAACGTTTCCCTCCCGTCGAGGCCGTCCTCATTCTTAACCTCCCCGACTCCTGTCTTCCACGTCAGAGAGCCCACTCACCTTCATCCGGATGATGTCAGTCACCCAGCTGAGCTGAGCCTCTTTCCCCTCACAACAGAAGTGCCTTAGGGACAGAAAACATTAGTGTGAGCCAGTTCTATCAGTCACTTGTTGTATTTTTCTTATTTTTTATTTTTTTCACATCTTCCCATGTTTTCTTGTTTGCTGCCATGGCCGAGGAGCCCGAAAAAATCCTGTTGTACGGCCCTGCCATGCCCGAGGAACCCGAGAATTTTTGAAAAATAAAAAATAAAAATAAAAAATCTTTTTTTTTCAAAAAAAAAATGTTTAAAAAAAAAATTTTGACCCCAAAAAATGTAGTAGGCATGATAGCAATCGCGAAATTGCATGTAGCAACCCCATCTTTCAAACATGGCAGCCATCTTTGTTTACATTTTAGGAAAACATAATGGCTGCTATCTCATGAATGCCTGAACGGATTTCCATTCGGATTTTTTTGTTTGAAAGCTGTGAGCAATGTGGACACACTGTGAGCAATGTGGACACACGTGGTGCATTATCTAGGCATGGGTGTGCATGATCCGTGCACTATGCATTACATGGAAGTCTATGGAGACAGGGGCATATGAGAGTACGAAGATATTGTTAAATGGCAGGGAATGTGTTAACGACAGACATCAAATTCAATTCAAATGGCCAGGATTTAGTAACATGCGACTTCTCTGCGTTGTCCTCTGAAAAGGAAGGTCTTACTTGCCATCCAGTAGTTCTTTTTAACGTTTTAATTCCAAGGACCCCCATAACGCTGAGAGCTAACAGACCTGTAAGGGTCTATTTGGTCTCCCTCCCCAAGGAACCCTGAGGGTCCCCGGATCCAACATTGAGAACCACTGCTACAGTATAAATCATTACTCTGCTACAATGGTCTAAGAGGACTGAAATACTGCATCGTTAACTCAGGTGGCAAATCTGTCAGTCCGAGAGAGCTGTGCCAGACCCCAACATTTAATAAATTCAATTAGGCACACCGTTAACAAGGAACCGTGGATGAAAATCAATGGCATACAATTACAATTTTATTAGTGGGTTGGAACAGGTCTTCAACATTTTAGAATCTTTTTTTATTCGCCAAGTACTGCAGAGCCTACTTTAACCCATTTAGGCCTAAAATTATTGGATGCTTTAACTATTAAAAAATAGCAGATATACAAGCTCACAGCGCGGCACCGAGTGCCGCGCTGCGAGCTTGTAGATCTGCTATTTTTGAAAAAAGTCGTGAAAATGTGTGCAAATCTTTGAATATATGTATTTTCAAAGCGAACGTGTGTAACTCAAATTTTGCTTCTGGGTGGTCCCTGGAACTAAATATTTTGAGATGGGGGTCCGTGGCCAAATTCATATCATTTTGGGGGTCCTTCACATGAAAAGGTTTGAGAACCACTGACAGTAGTGTCTCAAGAACAGACTATCTGAGCGCCAGTTAAGTGAAAAGGACCTTTTCTTTGACGATGGCTGGCCAGATTGCTGACATAGAAACGTAGGTTTTTCAAAAAACCTTAGAAGGATTCAAAAGACACTTATAGAATCGGGTCAAAATTCAATTTTTCACGATTTTTCAAAAATAGCAGATCTACAAGCTCGCAGCGCGGCACTCGGTGCCGCGCTGTGAGCTTGTATATCTGCTATTTTTCAATAGTTAAAGCATAAAATAATAATACACTATAATGTGTACCCGTTTTGAATGGATTAATTTATTATTTCAGTGTCGTGGGGGGAAAAAAAAAGAAATCTTTGAGTAATTAAACCATAATTAGACACACGGCAATTCTGTGGGAGTTGGTGTCAATTTCTTTTTGAAACAAAATGGGCTCATCTCAATTTGGAGCGAAAACTATTCTTTTGACATTATTATTAGAGAGAACTCGTGGGTGGGAACAAGATGTACTGTCAGCTAAGGACAGGGATGAACAACAACAAAATGAGAAACAATTGATTTTCTTTTCCTCTTTCTTCCTTCAATTCCCTGACAGCCGACAATAGAGGAGCGTCCACAAAATACTGAATTCTGGGGAATTCTGCCAGAGCAACTCGATTCATGAAATGGTACTTTCATTTCAACTTGTAACTTTCCACAGGGGCGTCACAGGGGGGGCTGAGTTACTAGGACCCAAGGTGGAGGGGCCCTAGTAAATTTAGCTACTGTGTTCTATTTGTCTGTCATTCAATGTTATATGAGATACTTTAATGGTTTCCAGTGGAAATAAGCTTAGTCTTTTCACGGATCTCCTTTTAGTAGACCTTGTACCAGTGAACTGTACCGTCATGAAACTGTACCTTTTCCTATGCAAACTTCTAATAAAGTCTTCAATCAATCAATCAATCAATCAATTGAAAAATAGCAGATATACAAGCTTGTAGATCTGCTATTTTTGAAAAGTCGTGAAAATGTGTGCAAATCTTTGAATATATGTATTTTTTAAGCAAACATTTGTAACTCAAATTTTGCTTCCGGGGGGGGGGGGGGCTGGAACTAAATATTTTGAGATGGGGGTCCGTGGCCAAATACATATCATGTTGGGGGTCCTTGACATCAAAAAGTTTGAGCACCACTGACATGGAAACATGTTCATTTCTTGCACACATTTTCACAATTTTTCAAAAATAGCAGATCTACAAGCTCGCAGCGCGGCACTCGGTGCAGCACTGTGAGCTTGTATATCTGCTATTTTTTAAATAGTTAACATTCATGGGGGGCCCGCAGTGAATCCTTGTACCCAGGGCCCAGAATTTGGTGTGACGCCCCTGACTTCCCACCTGGCTCTGTTCCGTTAGACTGCAGACATTTCAAGTGGGAAAGGGTTAAAAGGCAAAGCATTCAATTATTGAATTGGAGAGCTCACCACTGTTGTTTGTCCGTGTAGACTGTGAACCCCCAACTGTTGAAAAAAGGAAGGAGAAAGAACAATAAACTGGTGACCCACAATGCCATGCAAACATTTCTGTCAGGAAAAGGCTGTGTTTATTTCACACCGGGGACATGTTTTCGCCGAAAAGACAAACTTTGGAAACAATCTGAGCAAAACTCTTTGCCATCAACATGCAGGAGGGAGAGAGAAATAACTGCTCTTGAGAAAAGCTAGCCTCTAAAACCGTGGAATTTAGGTAAGCAGTAGATTTTCAGGCCAAATTGCACATGTGCCTTAACATGCTCTGGGCTAATGAGATGTAATACACCGGTAATGCAAACCGCCTTCAAGTACACTTGGTTTCAGAGTGGGAGAAACTGAATCCTAATAGATGGATAGATATACCACATAGATACTGTAGAGATCCTGCCAAAATGAGGCAGTTTAGAATCAATCCCGTTGTGCAATTATGATGGCGGTGCCATTATGCAAATGACCACATGCAAACACAGGCGCACAGCTGTACCGTATACGCATGTACGAGCTACATTCTATAGGGGGCCCTCCTACACTTACATGCCAACACACGGACAAGAAAAGGCGATGCATGTGTGTGTGTGTGTGTGTGTGTGTGTGTGTGTGTGTGTGTGTGTGTGTGTGTGTGTGTGTGTGGGTGTGTGTGTGGTGTATTACTGTGGTACAGTGGTGGAATAAGTACTCACGTATTCTACTTAAGTAAAAGTATCAATAATGCGATAGAGAAATACTCTGTTATGTTGTTATATTAAAATGTACTTAAAGTACCAAAAGTAAAAGTATAACATTTTTTGAAAATAGCAGATCTACAAGCTCACAATGGGTTGCATCGCGACACATTGTGAGTTTGTATTTTCAAATATCCAAGGTATAAAATAGGGCTAAAGTGGTTTATGTATGTTCTTTAACCCTGCAAGATCCGAATTAATTTCTACTGGCCAAAAAAATATATATAAAGAAAAATCAGATGGTGTTGTAGGAGTCCTAATCACAGGGAAATGTAATGTTAAAAAAATAATAATGTTTTTGTAAGGTTTTATAGCCATAAATCATAAATAATGCTCTAATTTGCATTTTGGGGATATTTTTCACAATTATAACATAATGTACATGTTCTAGACATTCTAATGATCACGAAAAAAAATATTACAGGCATTTTACTTATGTTTTAGTGAGGAATAGCTTCAGTTAAAAAGTGAGATGTTGTTCGTCCAGGCGCTGGAATTTCAACTTCTCTGGGAGGTGTGAATGTCAGCCTCTGTGGGGGGTATTTATATGCAAATATCGTGGCCAATGGCCTTGTAACACTGAACAATAGGATTTAATGGTGATGTTAATGTGAAAAAAGAACAGGAAAACTAATCATAACGTTTTTTTTTAAATGATTTAAAATATGTTGCCAAAAAGCAACGCTGGGCCTTGCAGGGTTAATATTATAATTTATATCTGCTAAGTAACTAGAAACTAAAGATTTCAAATAAATGTAGTGGAGTAAAAAAAATACAATATTAGGATCCGAGATGTAGTGGAGTAGAAATAAGTAAGTATTGGAAATTGGAAATACTCAAAGTAAAGTACAAATACCTCAAAATTGCAAAATTGCACTTATTACACAGTATACTTAAGTAAAATGTACTTAGTTACTTCACACCACTGCCGTGGTGTATGGGGTAAAACATGACTACCCTCCCGGCGAGTGCAGCGCTCAGGTGAAAGCCCAGCATGAGTGGCTGAACAGGAGCCCAGAGAGAACAAAGAGAAGGAGTGGAGGGAGTGGAGTGGAGGAGGGCCGGGGGTTGGAGAGCCCTGCCAGGGGTGTCACACCAAATTCTGGGCCCTGGGTACAAGGATTCACTGCGGGCCCCGCCCCCATGAATGTTAACTATTGAAAAATAGCAGATATACAAGCTCACAGCGCGGCACCGAGTGCCGCGCTGCGAGCTTGTAGATCTGCTATTTTTTGAAAAATCGTGAAAATGCGTGCAAGAAACCTATGTCAAGGACCCCCACGATGATATTTATTTGGCCACGGACCCCCATCTCAAAATATTTAGTTCCAGGGACCCCCCCCAGAAGCAAAATTTGAGTTCGAAATGTTTGCTTAAAAAAATACATATATTCAAAGATTTTCACACATTTTCACAACTTTTCAAAAATAGCAGATCTACAAGCTCGCAGCGCGGCACTCGGTGCCGCGCTGTGAGCTTGTATATCTGCTATTTTTCAATAGCTAAAGTATAAAATAATTAAGGCCCCTCCACCACCTTGGGCCCTAGTAACTCAGTCCCACTTTCCTACCCCTTGTGACGCCCCTGGAGCCTGCCGCCTGCAGCTCCAGCGTTGCACGCAGAGCCAAGGAGGAGGCTGGCGCTCCGGAACCCCGCGGCGGGGCACTCACTGATACACCTCTGCCTAATGAGGTACCCGACGGCTGCCTCGCCTATAACCCTCTCAACGCCTCGCGCTCCACTCTCTGCTCCGCTCACTACTTTCTTTACACGCTCTTTGGTTTCTCCCACAGCCCACTAGAGACGGGACGATATGAACATTTCACATCACGATTATTGTGTCAAAAGAAATCGCGATTTACGATATTAACGCGATAATCAAAATCCATTATCGTGGGGGGGGGGGGGGAGCATTTGCCAAAAAATAGCAGATCTACAAGCTCACAACGCGTCCCAAACGTGACGCGTTGTGAGCTTGTAGATCGGCTATTTTTTTGGCAAAGAGATTTGGTAGAGAGTGAAAAAAAGACTGTATCAAGTACGTATATTATAAGTGCGTTTTATCAATAGAGGGTTAAAATGGTAATGCAGCTCGATTTGATCGATTTGATCCCAGTGCATAACGGAGGACGATATCACGATAAATTAAATCTTCACGATACGAATATCGTGAGTGTTATCACGATAAACGATACTATCGCTTATCGTCCCATCCCTACAGCCCACACTACTGTACATTGGGTGGTGGTAAAAAAAAAGGCCTGTATTCAAAATTTCACATGAGTAAAATGACTCAAATTGCTCAAAACTTCTCAAAACGTTTCTGAAAATTTGACCAGGGGTCTTTAATCTACAAGCTCATGAAGCTTGTAGATTGGCTATTTTCCCGGCTACACATCTTCATTCAGAAACATTGCCATTCAGAAGATTGACTTCCATTATTCTAAATGGAGGCGTCACCACCTAAACCTAACCTAAACCCTAACCTCAGTGGGGTTATTTCTGATTGGGGATGTTTCTAAGTGGGGGTGTTTCTGAATGGAGGTCTGCCCCCTATTCTCCCATATATGGAGTGTCCATATACAGTATGGGCATTGCCAAATGTGGGCTTAATATATGGGCTTATTATTGATCAGGGATGTCCATATATGGGCATAAAATGGACAAGGATGGAATTCTTGTCGTGCAACCACACTGGTTAGACTGACACAATATGTCCATATATGGGCTTAATATTGATGATGAGCATAAAAGGGATTCCATTAGTGTGGTTGCCCTAACAGGGCATCATCTGGGAATCAGATGTAGAGGTCAGCTCCATATATGGAGATCTAGGTGATGATCCGGTCGTCTCCATGTATGGATATCCAGGGTTTGATGAGGTCAGTGTCGTGATCTTCATATAATGGATATCCAGGTGATGATAGTCAGCAGTCTTGACAGTCAACAATGTGATGTCAGAACAGGTCAGCTATAGACATTGAGGCGTCACCGACGGACTGACCGAGTCCCTGACCGACAGGATCTGCCGGTTTTCATAGTAAACTGCGACCTATGGTCGCAATAATATAAATCTACAACGAAACTAGTAAATAAAGCCGTCATGCAATTGTATTGGAGTCAAAAGTGCAACAGTCACATCTGAGATTAGTGGAGTAGAAGTTTAAAGTATGAAAAAATGGCAATACCCAGGTAAAGGAAACGTACCTCAAAATTGCACTCAAGCACAGTACTTGAGTAAATGTACTTTCATTCCATCTCTCTCTAAACCCCTCATACATTCCCCCCCTCTCTCTCGCAGTGGCGTCAGTTCAGAAAAAGCTACGGTATGGCAACATGACTGGTGTCTTGCACGCGCGCGAAGCACCATTCATGTTGCTATACCTTAGCAACAGGCACGATACATTTATTTTAAGTACATTTTATTTTTTTCCCCCGTTTCTATGGTTTCTTGGGCTGGATATGGCAGCCTGGAACGGTTGTTCAAGTGCATTGCACCTGTGCAGCTGACCTGCGGAACCCGGGAATATACCATTTTGTCAAAATGGGGAGAATAAAAGTGTGGAGAATAATTATAATACCTTGTTAATGTGACCATTTTGTAACATTTTGCATTTGTAGTTATTTTACTGTATTAATTTAACAACACAATAACCACCACAGATAGACAAAAGAGACATTCGTGGATTTATATTTAAATTTTATTTCCCCCCTGGACCCAGGGTATGGCAGCTGCATACCCGTGAATATACTTTTTGGTTACCACCGCGCTCTGACTCAACTGGTGCGGTGTCCCAGTTTAGATCAATGTATTCATTGGAGGATGGATCGCACACAGTGGCAAGAGTTGTATTTTCTTTCTTTATTATTGCATGGATGGGATGAGAAACAAACGTTTCGGCTATCAGCCTTCTTCAGTGTATCTTCAGCTGCATACCCCTGCCATACCCAATCGACGCCCCTGGTCTCCCCCCCCCTCCTCTCTCCCCCTCTCTCTCTCGTTTCTTCCCCGAAGGACCGGCTAATACCGCCGATTGGTTGTCCGGGCTCATTTTTCACGCTTCCCCTAGACTCTAATTCCGACACGGTGAAAATTATGAGGAATGATAATTGGGTAATGTGAAACACAGGGTTTTGCTCCTTGAAACTTCTTCCCCGTCCCTTTGTATCGCCAACAGGACACGCTGTGGGCCTGACACAAGTCATAAATTACAATAATACGACATCATTAAAATAAAGTAAAGTGGCGGCGGCGTTTTCCTATTTGTGGAAAGGGTGGGGGGACGGGGGAGGGGCTGGTAATTTGTATTTGTTAAAATGCTATTCCATTTAACCCATTTAGAACGGGGTACACATATTGTGTATCATTATTTTATGCTTTAACTATTGAAAAATAGCAGATATACAAGCTCACAGCGCGGCACCGAGTGCCGCGCTGCGAGCTTGTAGATCTGCTATTTTTGAAAGAATCGTGAAAAATAGAATTTTGACCCGATTCTATAAGTGTCTTTTGAATCCTTCAAAGATTTTTTTTAAAAACCTATGTTTCTATGTCAGCAATCTGGCAAGCCACCGTCAAAGAAAAGGTCCTTTTCACTTAACTGTCTGGAGCTCAGTTAGTCTGTTCTTGAGAGACTACTATGTCAGTGGTTCTCAAACCTTTTCATGTGAAGGACCCCCAAGATGATATGAATTTGGCCACGGACCCCCATCTCAAAATATTTAGTTCCAGGGACCACCCAGAAGCAAAATTTGAGTTACAAACGTTCACTTTGAAAATACATATATTCATATACATAATAAGATTTGCACACATTTTCACGACTTTTTCAAAAATAGCAGATCTACAAGCTCGCAGCGCGGCACTTGGTGCCGCGCTGTGAGCTTGTACATCTGCTATTTTTTTTTTATAGTTAAAGCATCCAATAATTTTAGGCCTAAATGGGTTAATCAATTCCATTACAGTGAAAAATAAAGAGGGGGTCATGAGTGTTTTCGGGTAGCCAACGCTGTCAGCTAAAGTTTGACGCGGCAAGAAAAAGCTATATATCTTGCAGGGGGGGGCACACTAGCATGCACACAGTGTGCGGACGGCAGCGCACGCAAACAGACAGGCGCTAATGCGAAATAATTATTAATTCATCTTAATAACACACAGACATTAATTTCACTCTCACCCTTTATATGAATTCACAGTCACATTCCCGGAGAAAAAAAGAAAATGTTTTATAATGTTGTACAAAATGATGAATGTTGTTTACCTGTTTGGTGGCTTGAGTTTTTTCCTCAGGCCAAGGTAGCACTTCACAGACATGAGTGGGAGCTCTCTCTCTGGTTTAGTGCTCTAAACAAACAAACAAACAAAAAAAAAAAAAAAAAAACACAGATAATTTCCAAAAGAATGTGGATTGCTTCCAAATTGATAACCACAAAAAATAATACATTATAAACTGGCGGCAAAGTCACAACATGGCACGAAAATATTCACATTTATATGCCTAAAGTTGCCTGTCCCCGAAATTGTTGGGAGGAAAAAAGATATATTTTTGTCTCCACCAGCTGAAGGCTGAGGGAGAGTATGTTTTCCCCTCCGTCCGTCCGTCCGTCCGTCCGTGCGTCCGTGCGTCCTCGCAGTTTGTGAGCAGCTAATCTCAGTCACCGTTGGCCCGATCGCTGCCAAACTGAGCACACACACTCCCTGGATGCCAATCTAGAACCTCTGCCCCACATTTTTCAAATCAGCCTCATGGTGGCGCTATAACAGGCCGATTTGTGTGGCCTGGTTGTTACCAGCTAATCTCCGGCACCGTTGGCCCGATCGCTGCCAAACTGAGCACACACACTCCCTGGATGCTAATTCAGAACCTCTGCCCCACATTTTTTAAATCAGCCTCATGGTGGCGCTATAACAGGCCGATTTGTGTGGCCTGGTGGAGACCTGTGCTCGGAAGAGCACTGCTTCTAGTTTAATATATTTGTGTATGTTTTATTTTAAGAAAGAAAGACACAATGTAATTTGTCTTTATTAAAACAAATATGATTCTGCCTCTTTTGAATAGCTTGTATACATGATTGTTAGTGACAGATTGATAGTATTGACATTGGTTCTCAGTTAATAAGGTAGCCTATGTTTATAAATGGCAGGGGTACGGCCACTTGTACATGCATGTTTAAAATAAAAGCATGAATATACACAATAACATACTATGTTTATACACGTGAAACACAATTTTACACATAAAGATACAATATATGTTGTAGCCCCACCCCCACCCTACGAGGTAGGGTGGGGGTAGGTCCCTGCTCCATCTCCCCATCAGTTTGGGGGTCCCTGGCCTGAAAACGTTGAAGACCCCTGGCCTAAACCATAACCACTTAAACCCTATCTACACCGGTATACTTCCTTGCAGGAGTAGTTGTACTTCCTTGTTTACATTCACAATTAGCCCTTCACTATGCCCCTCCCAATAAGCTTTTGTCCAATGCTAGCTTAGAATAACTTCCTGCTTGCCAAGGCAAGCAGGCTTTTGTCCAATGCTAGCTTAGAATAACTTCCTGCTTGCCACTTTTGTCCAATGCTAGCTTAGAAAAACTTCCTGCTTGCCAAGGCTGGGAGGGGCATAGTGAAGGGCTAATTGCAGCGTGGCTCGGCTATAACACGTAAGCCATGACATCACACTTTTTGTCGTTTCCTGCGTTTTTTTCCTGTTCGCATGGAGACGCGAGGCGGAGCGTCTTCAAAGATTTACACTCTGGAAGGTGGTTTCACTTTGATGCGTTTTCAACCCCCGAAAAATGTCATTGTCATCTAAACGGACGGCATATACCTGTATATCTGACATTTCATTTTGACGCTTTCTCTAGAAAACGGGCTTGTGTGAACGGCACCTATGACTCAGACATATCGGTGGGATTGGCTGCGCGGCGTAGGTGTGAGGGTCGGCCCGAACCTCTAGTTGGATACAATTGGTATCTCGAGGGGGGCACGGTGGCACAGTGGTTAGCGCTTCGCCTCACAGCTAGAAGGTCCTGGGTTCGATTCCCGCCAGGGGACGCTGTGGGCACTGGGGGCGTGTTCCTCCCTCCGCGTCATCAGCGCCCACACCCTAGGGCCTTTCTGTGTGGAGTTTGCATGTTCTCCCTGTGTCTCCTAGGGTTGATACCCTCACAAAAACATGCAGTAATCCTGGTCTCAATAATGCCTCCCCCTGGCCAGCCGGGGCGCCTGATGGAGGGTAAAGGAACTGGTTGGAATAATGTGTTCCTTCCACGCGCTACGTCCAAACCAGGGACATCCCCCCTGTCAGGTGAAAAGAAGCAACTTGGATGCATAGAAGGAAGCATGAGGTCAGTCCGTTGTCTCCCCAGGCGCGGCAGAGGGAGAGCAGAGCCCAGGATTACATAGACAATTGGCACTGGGTGAAAATGGGTTACAAAATCGTGAGATAAAAATTAAGAAAAAAAGATATATATATATATATATATCTCGTCCTGATTACTAAAGTGCCGGAGAGACTTGTGTTACTGAACCAAGAAACCAACACTCAATGAGTACTATCAGAAATTAGATCTACTTAACACTTATTTAACAACAACAAAAATAACTCTATAGGGGGAGAGCGGGGTAAACTGAGACACTTTTTACATTTTCTCCCCTAGAGGCGAACTAAAAGATATATCAGTAAAAATATACACATTTCCCAGTAATTTGGGATGTTTCCTAACAATGGAAGTTATCAGAACATATTCAAGACAAAAGGCAGAGAAAATATGATTGTTTTAAAAAAAGTGGTCTTGTGTCTCAGTTTACCCCAGGACCGGGGTAAACTGAGACAGACCAGAGAAATCAACGGGGTAAAGTGATCCACTCACTTTTTTCACTTTAAAACTACCATAAAAACACAAAAACCCGGTTAACCGGGTTAAATATGCGCAATACAAAAATGTACATAGCAGACATTCTTTTAATAGGCTTTGTCCTGTCATTTCCACCCATGTGTCAAATAATGTGACACATGGGCAGAAGGAAAAAACTAAAAACCCTATAAAAAATGTATAGAAGGGTTTACCAAACTTTCCTCAGTTGATCCTTATGTAATTCTTCCTGTAGAATCTATTTCTGCAAAGTATATTGTTGTATTGTGCATAACTAATGAAATAATTCGCATATTTAGTCAAATATGCTAATTATCTCATTAATTATGCACAATACAAAGAAATATATATCAAAAATGGATTCTACAGGGGAAAATACATAAGAATCAATTGAGACTAGTTTGGTACACCCTTTAATTAGGTTTTTACAGCTTTCTCCCTGTCTTTCATGTTAAGGATAGTCTCACTTTACCCCGAAGCAATTGTCTCACTTTACCCCACAGCCACATTTTGGGAAAAGGGATATTTTTATCAATTCAGGGTAATCTTCAGCTAGCATCTATCACATGGATTTATAAGTTGGTAGTTCATCAACATGTATGATATAAAATGTTCTCCCTGCATCAATTTGCTTTGACACAACAGCTGATTATGTTGACAGCAAGAAAATTTACTTTTACATGCAAAAAACACATTTTTGTGAAAAAAGCATGTTTTCTACAGCACTATCAGGTCTCTCTTTTCATGACAAGTGGGAAATTCAAGGGGCTTGAAAATATAATGGTCACATGGCCACAAATGTGTTCCATTGCCAAGATAAATGGAGCGTCTCAGTTTACCCGGTGTCTCAGTTTACCCCGCTCTCCCCTACAACACATTTAATGATCTCCCATGCACATGAATCAAACAGCCAAGAATGGATGTTGTCTGACACTTAACTCGTCACAGTCCACACCTTCACCTGAGGCAGACAGGCATGAAAGTCCCGCACGGAGCAGAGTCGACATTTAAAATTCAAATGCCCTGCTAGATCAATTAAAATTTCTGCGACACTGGTAATTTCCACACTTGCCGTGCGGTAATTAGCCACATTCCTGAGCAACCTGCTATTAACGCTAATTAAACCCATTCAGAACGGGTACACATTATTGTGTATCATTATTTTATGCTTTAACTATTGAAAAATAGCAGATATACAAGCTCACAGCGCGCGCTGCGAGCTTGTAGATCTGCTATTTTTTTTTAAACGTGAAAATTAGAATTTTGACCGGATTCTATAAGTGTCTTTTGAATCCTTCTAAGGTTTTTTAGAAAAACCTATGTTTTTATGTCAGCAATCTGGCCAGCCATCGTCAAAGAAAAGGTCCTTTTCACTCAACTGGAGCTCAGTTAGTCTGTTCTTGAGAGACTACTATGTCAGTGGTTCTCAAACCTTTTCATGTGAAGGACCCCCAAAATGATATGAATTTGGCCGGGGACCCCCCCCCCCCCCCCCCCCCCCCCCCCCCCCCATCTCAAAATATTTAGTTCCAGGGACCACCCAGAAGCAAAATTTGAGTTACAAACGTTCGCTTTAAAAACACATATATTCAAAGAGTTGCACTTCATTTTCACGACTTTTTCAAAAATAGCAGATCTACAAGCTCGCAGCGCGGCACTCGGTGCCGCGCTGTGAGCTTGTATATCTGCTATTTTTCAATAGTTAAAGCATTCAATAATCCTAGGCCTAATTTGGTTAAGGCAAAGAGCAGCTTTCATTCAATGCATCGTGCCCCCCCCCACCTATGCCTCCATTCCTTCTGCTTTCTGCAGCCTCCCTCCTCCCTTCCTCCGGCTCCAACCACCCTGACTCCTCCGCCTCCATGAATTATTAACACATCTTCACACTCCTTCTTTTTTTTTTTTTTCTTTTTTTTTTTTTTACGAATCCCATGTCTCCGCTGGAGCGATGTGCTGAGATGAAGCGCCCTCCAGGGAAGCCTGGGATGTTGGTCCCTGCCAGCCAGGGCTGGCTGGCTCCCGTTCTCACGCAGAGGCAGTGGTGGGAGATTTTTCTAAAAAGTAAAAGGCTAGCGATGCAACAAGGTAGAACTAGCCCGTTACGAGTAACAGTCCTGCATTCAGAGTGTTTAAAGCAGGGGTTCCCAAACTTTTTTGGCTCGGGGCACCCCTATGAATATTTTTTTCATCCGAGGCACCCCTACATTATTATATTCCTAATTTTCACTCCCACCTTATATTAATATAGGATATTTTAGCGATTATATGTGCAAGGAGAAAAAGATAAAGCCATTTTGGTTAGAACTGACAGAAAATAACTTTGTGCTTCAAGTTTAAAATGATACTAAATATATTTGTAAATGTCCAAATACATTTAAAATAATCAAATGATCTCGCGGCACCCCTGGACTGCCATCGCGGCACCCCAGGGTGCCCCGTCACCCACTTTGAAAACCCCTGGTTTAAAGGACGACTTCAGCACTTTTCATCTTCATATAATTGGTCCTCACTAATTTTCCAGGATACAAATCGTGTCTCATAGGAGGGGCTGTGGGGAGTTCAGTCTGCTAGTGTCATCATCGATTTTTTTTTTAACAAAAATGTATGTATTCTTTGTATTATTATCGCGTGAACAATGGCTTCCATTATAACATTGTAAAGGAATAGAAAGCCTACAGTTTCTATTAGCTTGTATTCCCCATCGATGATGACACTGATAGATGGATTTCTGAACTGCCCACAGCCCTCCTATGAGACAAAGACCGAGTAGACTATGAACATTGGTGAGAACCAATTATATGAACTTCATTATATGAAGTTGTCCTTTAAGTATTGACATCAAAATGTACAAAAAAAAAAGAGTACTCTTTAAACAAAAAGTTTGAGATTTAGAAATGTGTCCCGTAAAAATCGATAACATTCTGCTCGGAGTGACACATTGAGCTTGTAGATCAGGTAGTTTTGAAATTGGGGTTTTGTATTAAAATTACACATCTGAAAATGTTCTAGTAGTGGTGTAAAAACTACAAGCATCTGTGATATAGTGGAGGATAAAGTAATGAAAAATGCAAATACTCAAGTACAGTCAAAGTAACTCAAACTTTTAAGTACAGTACAGTACTTGAGTAAATGCACTTTTACTTCCCACCAGGCCTGACAGTCCTCCACTCCAGCTTTCTGGGATGCTCTGTGTGTGTGTGTGTGTGTGTGTGTGTGTGTGTGTGTGTGTGTGTGTGTGTGTGTGTGTGTGTGTGTGTGTGTGTGTGTGTGTGTGTGTGTGTGTGTGCCAGAGTTCCAACTTTGTGTTGGCGTGGGAAATTGACACGTGGAAATTGGAATGTGTTCACAGCAGAAGATGATTAACAGTGGTGGACAGCAGGGCTCCAGACTAACCTTTTTCACCTACGTCCCGGGACCGTCCCAAAATACAAATTGAACCGTCCCCAAATGAATGTAATCCGTCCCAAAAAAAAAAAATAATAATAATAGATTATGCAGGTCTATTAGTATTACCCTTATAATAATATTTATTATTGTTGTTATTATATTGTTGCTGGTGAAATTGGCTTTACAATCCTTTCTATTTGTATACTGTCATTTCTCATTTGTGGCTTGTGGCTAAAAATCTTACCTCAGCCAGTTTGCTGGTGTGATTGTCATATACGGTAAACTAAAGAACCAGTCATGCACGACTGTTGGAGGAATTACGGTAAAACTGGGTTTGTACTTTGTCCGTACGAACGTGTTGCGCGTTAATCTACAAGCCTACAACTAGACGCATCCTCGGGGCTTTGAGGGCTTTTAGATCGTCTATATGCTCACCGCACTGCACAACACAGTCGTACTGAAAGATATAACCAGTGCCATGCTTGATCGAGTGGAGACGCGTGCAGTCTGCTTTTTGGGTCCGTTGTGCTTCACAGCAAGCGGTTCAGATGAACTGTAGCCGAAATGGAGTTATTTATTATGAGCGGACTGGTTGTTTTTGAGAGTTAAATAAGAGACGATTATTGGAGAAAATAAGCCGCACACAGCACGGGAACTCTGTGAAATGAATGCCAGCTTGCACGGCTGGTTGTGATGAAGTTGATTAGACGAACATAACGTCTTGTATTTTGGAATATAGGCTATAGGTTTATAGAGATGACAAAAGTTAAACAAACCGTTGATTTAATTACAATGTGTCCTACTCCTATATTCAAACAACTGCTCGTGTTGCTCACTAAACGTAGGCTATGTGTCTGTGCTTGGTGCGTTGACATCGCGTTCCGTTTGACATTTTTCATTAATAATCACAATCCAAATCATATAACGTTACTCTTTATGTAGCGAAGCAGGGGGCGGGGATGCTAAGATTTATCTTTCAGCCACAGCTTGTAGATCGGCTATTTTCCACTAACCCAGATTGACAGTCTGTTCTCTGCCTCATTCTACTGGTTAATCTCTTCAAATAGCGCAGCATTTTAGCAACTAAGTTCTACCTGAAAAGGATGATCAGCACTGCCTGTGGTAACTTCTTAAACATTCTGTTTACATCATATTCATTTTCTGTGAGTCTCATGCTGCGAGTTTGCACACTGTGGTTTGAGCAGTGACATTGATAGGCCTATGCGCCATTGGCTCAAAAAAATCCTCTACGTCCCGTCTGCGTCCCAGGGGAGATTAATTTGCGTCCCAAATATACATTTTTGCGTCCGTGGGACGTCGGGATTCCCTTAGTCTCGAGCCCTGGTGGACAGTAGCAAAGGGGTTTGTATTGTAAAGTACAATGGTGTGATGTCATCAAGTTGTACTTTACAATACAAAGCCCAAAATCAATCCTCCAGTTCTAGGCAGTGACTGTGATGTCAGTACTATGACCTCAGAGTATGACGTCAGTATGCAGACAGACAGCCATGGTGGCGACAATGTTTAGTATCAGTGATGTTAGCATGATCATCTCCAAATTTGGGCATTGTTTCATCATGCAGCTGTTACCATGGTGGCAACACTGTTTAGTATCAGTGACGTCAGCATGCTCATCTCCAAATTTGGACATTGTTTCAGCATGCGACTGTTACCATGGTAGCGACACTGTTTAGTATCAGTGATGTCAGCATGCAGACGGACAGTCAGACGGACAGTGGACACTGGACAGACAGACATTCGCTAAATTAATAGTTAGATATTGCAGTATTGAGACTTTTAGTTAACCCATTTAGAGCGGGTACACATTTTGTGTATCATTATTTTATGCTTTAACTATTGAAAAATAGCAGATATACAAGCTCACAAGCACGGCACTGCGAGCTTGTAGATCTGCTATTTTTGAAAAATCTTGAGAATTAGAATTTTGACCCGATTCTTTAAGTGTCTTTTGAATCCTTTTTTGATTTTTGGAAAAACCTATGTTTCCATGTCAGCAATCTGGCCAGCCATCGTCAAAGAAAAGGTCCTTTTCACTTAAATGGAGCTCAGTTAGTCTGTTCTTGAGAGACTACTATGTCAGTGGTTCTCAAACTTTTTCACGTGAAGGACCCCCAAAATGATTATGTATTTGGCCACAGACCCCCATCTCAAAATATCTAGTTCCAGGGACCCCCCCAGAAGCAAAATTTGAGTTACAAACGTTCGCTTTGAAAATACATATTGATTGCAAATCTTTGAATATATTCAAAGATTTGCACACATTTTCACAACTTTTTCAAAAATAGCAGATCTACAAGCTCGCAGCGCGGCACTCGGTGCCGCGCTGTGAGCTTGTATATCTGCTATTTTTCAACAGTTAAAGCAGTCAATAATTCTAGGACCTAAACGGGTTAAGTAAAACATTTGAGTCCATTTTCCACCGCTGCCATGCACCCACCTTGTAGTCTCTGTACAGCAGCAGCTTGTCGGCACGCAGCACAACGTATTTGTCCTGGAATTTATGGCCCGACAGCAGCTTTGAGGAGCCGTCCTTGAACTTCAAATGGTCTCCTTTCATGAACTGCATTCGGTCTGAGGTAAAAAAAAAAAGAAGAAGAAACTACGCAGTTCAGACAATAATACAAACGTTCTATCTACACTGACAGCATGGGTGTCGCACCAAATTCTGGGCCCCGGGTACAGGGATTCACTGCGGGGGCCCCTGTGCTTTAACTATTGAAAAACAGCAGATATACAAGCTCACAGCGCGGCACCGAGTGCCGCGCTGCGAGCTTGTAGATCTGCTATTTTTGAAAAATCATGAAAATCTTTTTTTGAAAAATCTATGTTTCGATGTCAGTGGAGCTCAAACCTTTTCATGTGCAGGACCCCCAAAATGGTATGTATTTGGCCACGGACCCCCCATCTCAAAATATTTAGTTCCAGGGACCCCCCAGAAGCAAAATTTGAGTTACAAATGTTTGCTTAAAAAATACATATATTCAAAGATTTGCACACATTTTCACGACTTTTCAAAAATAGCAGATCTGCAGCGCGACACCCGGTGCCGCGCTGTGAGCTTGTATATCTGCTATTTTTCAATAGCTTAAGTATACAATAATTAAGGCCCCTCCAACACCTTGGGCCCTAGTAACTCAGTCCCACTTTCCTACCCCTTGTGACGCCCCTGACTGACAGAACAGTATAAACATACTTTCTACCTACGCAACATATCGGAGACAAGTGTGACTGTCTTTGTGCTCTCGAGTTGGGTACAAGTCAGCAGTTAAAGGGATAGTTCACCCCCAAAATGACTTTTTTTCTTTTTCTTACTCACCCCATGGAGAATTAAATTGATGCATATATCCGCTCCTATAAGTGGCTGTGCGTGTGTCCGTAGCCTTTTTCCTCAGCGTTTTGCTATAGTAAAATTTGTGTGTGTAGCATATCCTGTACATCCTAGACTCAAATCCTAGTCTGAAGATGTTATGCAAGCACGACCACCGCTCACTTCACACTGGGTGTGATTTTTTTGTTTTTGTCGCACTCCTAAACCAATAATTTGATGGGAAGCGGTGGTTTCCAATTCGTCTCCTTCTATTCGTTATATAATAAAGGTTGTAAGAATGAGGTGTTGAATTTAATTAGCGCTGTTGCTATAGTATGTAACTTCTAGGTCTGAGAACCTTTATGCCAGCTAAAGTGAACCTGTTTTTTGTTCACCTTTCAACAGAAGTTATCTTGGTTGTAAGGCCAGATATTTTGGATTGGTCATGCTTCACTTGACATCACAATTTACTGTATATTATACATTAAATGAATTTCCCAGTGTCAAGCCAGTGGGTTATATTTCGTCGTTGTCGGGTGGAAACCTTGTATGTCCAAAACCGTTTGTTTTGTATTTATCATTTAAAAAATGTATTAAACTAGTGAAAACAGCCGATCTACAAGCACACAACGCCTCGCGGTGCGAGGCGTTGTGTACTGCGCTCGGTACTGCGCACAGTGCTGGGTATGTCTCATTGGCTAAAGGCCCTGCCTTTGTACTGTCGGCCAGAAACAAACAGCGGGAAACAGACGGCAACGAACGCAGTACTTGCACGCTCTGTTGTCAATATTAACACGTCGATATTCATGCCATTTTATACAGCAGTAGGTGTATACAGTACACCTACTGCTGTCGTAGGTAGCACTATCTAGTCTAATGCATGCCGTACCTTTATCACCCGCCACCATTTTGGTCCTTTCAAACGTCTTGATGACGAGGAAGGCTGACCCAGGGTCGTCTAGGGAGCTCCACTCCAGCACCTGCTCCAGGATGTTCTCTTTGTGGTGCAACGGCCGTTCTGTTGAGAGGACAAGAGCAGCGGTTCTCAACTACAGTGCGTGGGCGCTGTGCTATATGACTTCTGTCAGTGAACACTGAAGCATGTAAAGATGTTCTTAATGTAAGGATGCAATAAAGACAACGGAAACCAACTCTTGTAACTGTGTGCGACCCATTGCCTACACAATGTTTTCTAGCTGTGCACTGCATTCACCTGCAGGCCTCCCAGGTGTGAATGGCTCCCCGGTTAGATGCTATAGACGCAGAGATGACAAGAATCACTATGGCCATTGAAAAGCAACAATGGTGGCCAGGTGAGGAGAAACAACATAAACCTGGGAATAGGACTAAAAGAAAGAATCATACTGTATAACCCCCACACCCAGGCACGTGCACACATAAGCCCATTTTCCATACCAGTTTTTAGCCCGACACTACACGACACGGCACGACACCGCACCACATTTTTATATGTAGGTTTTCCACTACAGTATCCCCCCCCCCGCCCCTCCTCTCCTCCGCCCCTACTCCCTTCCGCTCCCGAAAGAAATCGACACCCCTTTCAACATACGGATACTCGGATAGGATCTTTCTCTGTAAACACAACGGAGACGCTAACTTGCGCTAATTATTTTTAGAGATGTGGTGGACAATGTTTTAGATGCCACACACTCACACAGGTCTTCATCGAGTCTTTACAACTATAGCGACGACTAACGTCGGGTGAACATAGTCAAATAATAACTTTATTGGCCAAACTACACAAAGAAGAGTAGAGGCTAGTTGCGCTAGCATACATGCTAGCGCAGCTACAGTACAGTACATATAGGCTACTGTAGATTATTTTCCCCATTCAACACATGCAGTTACAAATACAAACAGGAGACATCTCACTGAGATCTATATAAAATAACGGATTGCCGACACATTGGCCGTTGATTATAGCGACTCGCGACGATAGATATAGCCTATGTCCACTGTTTGTGTTGGTTAATATGTTCTTGGTGCTTCGTGGTATCTCACTGCAGGTCTGGGGAACACAATTCTGCCTAATCGACCTCTTTATAAACAGATATATAAAACAAACAGGCTTTGCTTTTATATTTGATTTGCAGCCGTGACTGCATACGAAAATCTGTCTCAAGTTGTTGTGTTGAAAGACACAGCTCAGCCGTGAGACTGACCAATCAGTATCAGCAGCGTGTATATACGTCACTGATTTGGCCTCACTTGGCCTAGCCCGGACCCACTCAAAGTGGAGCTGTTTTAGTACCTCGTTTTGTACCCCTTTCACACCACTCTACCCAGTTCCTTGTAGTGGAAAACCTGACACAAGTGGGCGGTATGATGTGGAGTGGTGTGGTGTTGGGCCTGTGGAAAATGCGCTATAGACATCACAGGGACCGTACCTATGTTCCCAAGGTTCTATGTTCCCAGGGTTCTATATTCCCCATTTACCACCTAATCCTAACCCTAACCTAAACCTAACCCTAACCCTAACCCTACCCTAACCCTAACCCTAACCCTTACCCTAACCCTAACCCTAACCCTAACCCTACCCCTAACCCTAACCCTAACCCTAAACCTAACCTGGAAACATAGAACCTTGGGAACATAGGGAGGACCCCACATCACAGGGGGCTTGAGCCCCTGCCCTTTAATCCTTCTGTAAAAAAAGTGCCCTCTCCAGACCATGAATGCAGTTTTTAGTATGGTGAAAGAAATGCAAATGCCCTCTTTCCGTGCTATACCTGAAGGCAGCATTCAAGTGAATTGCCTTGTCCAAACTCTCTTTAAAGAATTGCCCTCTCTCCATGCTCTATGCCAGTGTGGTATCAAGCACCAAAAATAGCCGACCTCCAAGCTCACAACGTGAGCTTGGAGGTCTGCTATTTTCGATATTTCCACCAAAAGGCCCTTTTGGAATTTTCAGCCCCTGCCTCTCTAACATTCTCTGCACGTCCCTGCCCACACCCACATTGAACCGAACATAATGCTAGACAAACAGAAAAGAAAAAAGAAAAGCTAATCTTGACCACCAGTTTAAGTGTGCCCTTCACCGCATCGCCTCGTGGAGCTGCATGGCAACAAACAAAAAAAGCTAATCTTTCTTCTTCTTCGTTTTTTTTCCATCTCCCAAGTCATTGGATTATAATTGTCTAAAATGCCATCAGGAAATTATATCAGAAAACCCATTACAAGTACGTTGTTGTTCTCCCCCAACTGTCATAGCTGTGGAGGTTCAAAATGTGCAATTATCCCCAGCAAATCTGAACGTGATTAGAAAAAAACACTCATGTGCAAAATAGACCTATTATCTCGTCCTAATTGGCGAGTAGGGGTACACGCTATCAGGGAGATTAATAAATAAATAAATAAATAAAATCACTTCATGCCTCCTTCCCCACCCTCCCTCTGACTCTCTACACTCCGTAATTTTTCATATCCGAGAGAAAAAAAAAGAAGGCGTAAGCTATTCAACAGTGGAATGGAATTAGCTCCGTTCCCCTACAAATATTGGCTTCCCCCTTTCATGCCTATGGCCCCGTGGAACAGTTGCTTATCTATAGCTATCCTCCAAAAAATGCCTAACGAACTCCCCCTTTTTCCCCTTCCTCCTCTATGGCTTTTCTTAGCAAAACCTGTCACGGCAGCCAGCGCGACACCTTCAAAATAGCTCGACTGTTTACTCCGCGGCAAAACACACCACCAGTGTCTGTGTGTGCACCCCGGAAATAATGCCGGAGCGTTTGTGAATATATATATATTATTCAGTATTCAACGCACCTTTTTGTTTTTCAGAAGAGGACGCCCTGTCCTCTGTAACTTTGCGAGTGTGGGGGTATAAACATTAAAGTGTGTGGTGTGTGTGTGTGTGTGTGTGTGTGTGTGTGTGTGTGTGTGTGTGTGTGTGTGTGTGTGTGTGTGTGTAAACTCTCAGTGAACTGAAGAGAGGGGGTGCACGGGGGACCCGACAGCTTAGCAACTCGGCGCCCCGGCTATCACTTTGGACTTCTGTCGATTTGACGCTTCCCACAGAGTGATCAAATGAAGCGGGGGGGTGTGTGTGGGGGGGAGGAGGCAGGGAGGAGGGGAGGGGAGGGGAGGAGGGGGGGGGTTGTGTCTACTGGCAAAGTAGACACAACCCCGCATGTTAACCTATTTAGAATGGGTACACAATATTGCGTATCATTATTTTTTGCTTTAACTATTGAAAAATAGCAGATATACAAGCTCACAGCGCGGCACCGAGTGCCGCGCTGCAAGCTTGTAGATCTGCTATTTTTGAAAAATCGTGAAAATTAGAATTTTTACCCGATTCTATAAGTGTCTTTTGAATCCTTATAAGATTTTTTGAAAAACCTATGTTTCTATGTCAGCAATCTGGCTATAGCCATCGTCAAAGAAAAGGTCCTTTTCACTTAACTGGAGCTCAGTCTTGAGAGACTATTATGTCAGTGGTTCTCAAACCTTTTCATGTGAAGGACCCCCAAAATGATATGTATTTGGCCACGGACCCTCATCTCAAAATATCTAGTTCCAGGGACCACCCAGAAGCAAAATTTGAGTTACAAGCGTTCGCTTTGAAAATACATACATTCAAAGATTTGCACACATTTTTCACAACTTTTTCAAAAATAGCAGATCTACAAGCTCGCAGCGCGGCACTCGTGCCGCGCTGTGAGCTTGTATATCTGCTATTTTTCACTGGTTAAAGCATTCAATAATCCTAGGCCTAAATGGGTTAATTTGGACTCGCAGGCCGGGGCGGCATTCTCATGCTGTCCGCCATGAAGACATGAAGGTAAATTTATGACATACGATGATGAGGGAGATATTAATTAATAATGTTGCATATCATCAAATTGTCCGACGCCGGCCCGGTGCTAATTTCTTCCAGTGTTCTTCCAGCGTTTCACGGACACCGGCTCATTAGGGAGATAGCGTAATCTGCTGATCGTGTAGGCAGCGTGGTGGTCCTTCGCCAATATGCTCTGAATGAGAATGGCCGTTTAAAATGTGATGCGTGAATCATCAATCACTAATTGGACATGGAAGGCAGCGCACATTTTTTTCGGAGAGCAAAAAAAGGATTCGACTAGAACGAGCTCCAGGGCGTGAGAGAGGGAGAGAGAGAGGGCAAGTGTAGCCTCCACAGTGCAGGTGCCTTTATAGTTTACTTTAAAGCATGGGTCTGCAACAGGGGGTCCTCAGAGTTACTACACGGGGTCCTCCAAATCTTTGAGTGATAGAAACTTTTTTCTTCTTTTTTTTCCCCGTCCATATTCTGAGAACTTTAGGCAAAAATATTCAAGTGGTTAAATATCTGAAAACACAAATTGACATGAATCCAAAATACACTGACGATTGTGCTGCCAAACAATGAAACTATATGGAATTTATGATAAGGTAATGGGGGTCCCTGCTTCATCTCTCTCAACTAAGGGGTCCTTGGCCTGAAAGCATTGAAGACCCCTCTTTTAAAGGGATATTTCACTTTCAAACATGTGGGGGTCATTTTAACGTCTACTCAGGGTTTTGTGAGCCCAACCCCAAAGTTTATGCATTACTAGTTTGGATATTTGATGTCTTTGATGGCCAGCTCAGGAACACTCAAATTCAACTGGGTTTTCGCCTAAAATATCTTTCAGTGGTCTGGCCATAGTCTAGACTTCCTTGCCCACCTTGAATGGACTTGCACAATGTATAATGTAACTTATTGTATCTTTATTTATCTTTTGGCCCCATATCAAATGGTAAAAAAGAAAAGAAAAAAAAAGTATGATGCATTTGTAGTCAAATGCTCTGATCAATATACAATGAAATAAATACAAAAAATCACACCCATGTGAAGTGACTGGTGCTACCGCTTACTTCAACAGGTTTCTGGAAAAAAAAACTATGTTTCTATGTCAGTGGTGCTCAAACCTTTTCATGTCAAGGACCCCCAAAATTATATGTATTTGGCCACAGACCTCAATCTCAAAATATCTAATTCTAGGAACCCACAGAAGCAGAGATTTGAGTTACAAATGTTCGCTTTAAAAATACATATATTCAAAGATTTGCAGAAACTTTCATGAATATTTTTCAATAGCTTTTTCAGTTAATATGTTGGATCTGTGTTAATGTGCATATACTTAGTAAACTTAAAGATTGTTGTTTTCCCCCTCTACAACCATCTTCGCCTGACATAGCTGATCTACAAGCTCACAACTTAGACACATTGTAAGCTTGTAGGTCGGCCAGAATAGGGATTTAAGAGTTCAAGTAGTTAATGTAAAAAAAGATATTTGTCGCCCCCCCTGTATTAACCCGGAGGACCCACTAGGGGTTCCGGACCTCCTGTAAAAGACTAGGGAACTGCCTAAAGTGGGTAAATGGGCTGACCTCTCGTCAGTGGGCAAACTCACCCGACTGTAACAATCCTCTTTAAATGGTCTTTGGAACGCCTCATTAAATAAACTGTATGCTCGCCACACACACGCAATTGCACAGACCTAGCTCTCCATTCTCGATGACCTCAAATGTTGTCCATAAGTTGTCAGCGTCGATGGCGATGTTCCTTATGCTCAGCGCACTTTCGGCAAGTTCGTTGGACCGCATACTCGGAGACAACTGAAAAGAAAGAAAAGAAAAAGAAAGACAAATGAAAACACAATAGATGACACAAATGTAGACACTAGAAGACTGGCAACTTCCCTTTTCTTCAACAGGGGGGTCCGGGACCCCTAGGGGGTCCTCATAGTTACTATAGGGGTCCTCCAAAACTTTGTTCTCCTTTTTTACTTTAACCACGTGAACCCTAGTGTCCTTATTCTGAGAACTTTAGCCAAAAATAGCCGATCTACAAGCTCACAACGCCTCGCGCTGCGAGGCGTTCTGAGCTTGTAGATCGGCTATTTTTGGCAAAGAGGTTTGGTGTAGCGGGGAAAAATAGCAGACTAAGTACAGAGTGAAAGGTCAACTTTATTAAGTATTGACGGCTCAAGTGGTTAATATCTGAAAACACACATTGACATGAATCCAAAATACACTGACGATTGCGCTGTCAAACAATGAAACTATATGGAATCTATGAAAAGGTCGTGAGGGTCCCTGCTTCATCTCTCTCTCAACTAAGGGGTCCTTGGCCTGGAAAACGTTGAAGACCCCTGCCCTATGCAGTTCTTACGTATGGCCGAAACGCCCTGGAGCAAGTAAATGTGCCGTCTGACTCCAGAGAGAGAGAGAGAGAGAGAGAGAGAGAGAGAGAGAGAGAGAGAGAGAGAGAGAGAGAGAGAACAGAGTATTAATGTCAAACTGTGTTGCTGAGCAGTCCTCTTTAACCCCCTTCCAATTGTACCACCGCTACAAAACCTGGGAAAGAAGTCTATTACCTACAGCTGCCAGTGTGCCTTGTAAAATGCAATTACTCACACAATTAAATCAGACATTTCTTTGATTAGCTCGCTTTTGATTTATTTTAGTGGCGGTAATCCCATCAGGTTTAACCACCAATGTCTCGGCCCTATTCTATCAACCTCTCCACCTCTCGTTCCACGTATACTCCCTCCATCCCTCCCTCTCTCTCTTTTTCTCCCTCTCCCCCTCCTCCCTCGCTCCTGCTCTCCGCACTCTCGTCTCCTCCGCTAGCTCCGTCTCTCTCATTTCACCTTTACGCCCAGGCAGACCCCAAGGGAAAGCCTGGCTGCACGCACACACACACACACACACCACGCACCCACGCAAGTTACGGATGCAGGCGCGCACGCGCACTCTCGGGCACCTATAGACGGTGCAGTGCGCTCCCCCACACACACCTACAGTTAGGGGTGTCGCTCCAAATTCTGGGCCCTGAGTACTTTTAACTATTGAAAAATAGCAGATCTACAAGCTCACAGCGTGGCACCGAGTGTCGCACTGCCAGCTTGTAGATCTGCTATTTTTGAAAAATCATGAAAAAGTATTTGAATATTTCAAATCCTTCTAAGTTTTTTTGAAAAACCTATGTTTCTATGTCAGTGGTGTTCAAACCTTTTCATGTGAAGGACCTGACAAAATGATACATATTTGGCCATGGACCCCCATCTCAAAATATTTAGTTCCCGGGACCCCCCGGAACAAAATTTGAGTTACAAATGCTCGCTTATAAATACATATATTCAAAGATTTGCACACATTTTCACGACTTTTCAAAAATAAACGCACCTTGCCTACAGTACAGGCGCATCTTACCTTGATTAAACAGCAGTTCTCCGGCGTCCTCTTCTCCAGGTACACCTCAAAGATCAAGTCCCCAGCTGGAGAGAACTAGCGAGTGAACCAAGAGAGACGTACAGATCAGTGGGAAGTTAGGGGGAAAAGGAAAAAAACAATACTGCCAGATTAATTGGCTTTTGTTCTAAATGGAGTATTGCTCTAAATGGAGAGAGCTGAGAGAAAACATTATTTGAGGATTTACGGAAACCAAGAGGTCTTGTTCTCTGCTGCGGGCGAACTAAGCCCCTGTACCTTTTAATGGATGTGAAAACCTGGCAAAAAACTGTAAAAAAAAAAAGAAAGTTTAACACGAAAGCGTGAAACAAATTCTGGGTGGTGTGGGCGAGGAGGACGCACTCCCATGAAAAACCGACAGGCTGCCTCTTCTAAAACCTTCACCGTTCTCACCTCGGGTGCACCCTGAATTCTGGAGTGTCTTGTAAAAGTCTGGCGTGTTGGTGAGTTAGGACTAAAGGAGTGCATAAATATCAACTCTCATAGCGCTCTCGGGAGGGAGCGCGGAACAGGATTCACTGCCTCCTAGCCATGGTTCACTCCTGTCCGTTTCTTCACGTTGTCGTGGCCTTTTGAAATATCATGGAGCATTACACAGTATGTATAACATTGCCAATGAGAGGGAAAAGTTTTAACCCATTTAGGCCTAGAATTATTGACTGCTTTAACCAGTAAAAAAATAGCAGATATACAAGCTCACAGCGCGGCGCCGAGTGCCGCGCTGCGAGCTTGTAGATCTGCTATTTTTGAAAAAAGTCATGAAAATGTACGTGTGCACATCTTTGAATATATGTATTTTCAAAGCGAACGTTTGTAACTCAAATTTTGATTCTGGGTGGTCCCTGGAACTAAATATTTTGAGATGCGGATCCGTGGCCAAATAAATATCATTTTGGGGGTCCTTCACATGAAAAGGTTTGAGAACCTCTGACATAGTAGTCTCTCAAGAACAGACTCCATTTAAGTGAAAAGGACCTTTTCTTTGACGATGGCTGGCCAGATTGCTGACATAGAAACACTGTTTTTTCAAAAAACCTCAAAAGACACTTATAGAATCGGGTCAAAATTCTAATTTTCACAGTTAGAGCTTGTATATCTGCTATTTTTCCATAGTTAAAGCATAAAATTATGATACACAAAATGTGTACCCATTCTTCTAAATGGGTTAATGACATTTTTACGACCTTTATGAGACGAGGTGTCATCATCATGCTGTACAATCTTTGCGTTACGAACATGGAACTCCTCTGAATTAATTTGTCTTTGTTCCTGAACACGAGTGCAATTATGACACATGATACAGAATGTGAAGATCCACATGTCATGCGACGTGGCATTTAACGACTGTACGAATTATATAGGTGTCAAAACATATTCCTCACCGCGATTAGGCTATTAATATGTGGCTTTATTGCGACCGTAGGTCGCATTTACCCTGAAAAACCTTGTCGCTTGAGTGACCTTCCTTCTGTGACCTTCCTTCTGTACAGGAAGTGATGTCAGTGTGATGTCAGCGAGTTGTGACATCACTTCCTGTACGGGGCGGCTAAACAAGACTAAGAAAGACACAAAAAAGAGAAGGATGGATACACAAGACTAAGAAAGACAAAAAAAGAGAAGAATAAAAAAGAAAAAAAGGAGGAGGAGGATAAGGATACCAAAAGGAGAGAGAAGAAAGGGTGGATGAGGTACAATGTGCGGTATCCTCCTCCGATCTGATACGGGGCGGCTGGACTTAGATCACCTATGAAAGAATGTCCATCCACCTGGAGAAAAGAAAATGTAACAAGGAGGTGGCAACGGCACGGCCAGATAAAGTTATTAGGCCTGGATCCGACTTTAAGTCGACGCAAAGGATTCCAGAAGTGTAGCGCTTATTCGCTCTTGTATCAAACCGGTACTCGAAACGTTCTTAGAATTTAACATATTTTCTAAAGTAAATATGGGTTAAGAACGTTTCGTTGTCAAGCTCAACGTTGGGCATTTGGACCTACCTATACATGGCGAAAAGGAGAAAACCTGTTTGGCCTAAACATGGAGATGTGGAGAACACTATATATGGAGATAGTCCAGTCCATCATGTCATATGGGACTACCGTCATAGACAGTAGCCATTGTTAGGCTGGAGTCAATGGCTGTCTGTCTGTCTGTCTGTCTGACTGTCTGTACAGAAAGTGATGTCACATTACATACTTTTTATGCCCATACAGTATATGAGTCATTCTGTACCACATCTCCATGTTTAGGCAAACTCCACACAGAAAGGGCCTATCGCCCACACCCTAGGCGATAGGGCTAACATGAACAAACTCCCCCCAGAATGACAACAACTAGAATCGTCAGAGTGAAGAGAAGTGCGTCATCTTTGTTACGTCAGCTTTGTTACTCTTGCAGGCATGACCCGACTCTACTGTATTTATAAAGGTACTGAACTCTCAGAAGACTCCCAGCAGGACGATTACAGCACTATACGGTTAGTGTACTGTAGCCCGCTTCTTGCAAATTGACAAATAAGTGGACAGGAAGGAAGTCTTCCGTCGCCCAAGTCAATCTTTGAAATGCCACACGGCTCTAGTGCATGATGTTTTGTCCGACCATTATCTTCCCCCGGCAGGTGAACCGAGGAGGGCCATTGTGGGCTCGAGACCGGGAGAGAAACGGTAATGAGCGAGCGTGTGGGGGCGGGCTGGTACCGTACTTCCCGTCCTCGAACGGAGCAACGCACTAAATTACAGTTATTCAAGCCAACGGAGCGAGTACTGTAATTGTGAATGTCATGCGTTGCTACGGGGCCATCTTTGGGTTCCGCCTGACACTTTTTTTCCCTGAGTCTCCGTGTCTTTGCTGAGAGAAAGGAGGGCGTACCGGTCAGCACTGAAAATAGCCGTGCGACGTGCGTGCATAAACACCTCATCCATGGGAAAAAATAAAGACGGCGGCAATTAGCGGCTCAAAGTACACTCGCAGGGGAGGGAAGAGCTAAGCTGTTACAAGCCTTTCACAGTTGATAAGAAAGATTTTGAAGTGAGATCACAGGAGTCATAAAAAACTAGAACTGAGGGGAGAGATTCGTAAGTAATGAAAATGATCGCGTCTCTTAACATTTGGATGACAACTATTTTTAACTTGTAAATGGCGAGAGCAGCCGCTTAGGAACAGAAATGTCAGGGAAGTGTGTGTGTGTGTGTGTGTGTGTGTGTGTGTGTGTGTGTGTGTGTGTGTGATTGTGTGTGTGTGTGTGTGTGTGATTGTGTGTGTGTGATTGTGTGTGTGTGTGTGTGTGTGTGTGTGTGTGTGTGTGTGTGTGTGTGTGTGTGTGTGTGTGCGCGCGCGTTGTGCCCCCCGTTCTGATAGATAGCCTTGACAGTGAAGTTCTGTGATGGTTTGTCATCTACCATGTTGAACATGAGTGTTGTGTTGAATTTGAATGGATTTTGATTGCGAGCAGTGTGTGTGTGTGTGTGTGTGTGTGTGTGTGTGTGTGTGTGTGTGTGTGTGTGTGTGTGTGTGTGTGTGTGTGTGTGTGCATTGTGAACCCACCCACATAGGCGCGCATCTAATCTGAATACGCTTACTAATTATTTGCGAATATATCTGTGCTGTCACTGTAATGGATTTAAGACAGCTCACGGCTGGTCTAGCGCAGTCGCTTTTTTAGCAATGTGCCAAAACACAACTCATTTTTAGAAATGACAATTGCATTAACTGTAAGCTAGCAAGAGTGTTATAAGCAGATTATAACAATTATAAGTAAGTTTATAATGCATTACAGACATGGGATGCATGGGAAGTGCTACCTCTAAAGTCCAATTCTTGGCCAAGCCTGTTTTGGCAGGTGAACGCTCACATAAAAATATGGCGACACAGCCATCGGGCTCCTATTCTCACACTCACTGAAACTTTTACGTTGAGCACACAACTAAAATCCTATCCCGATTTTCACCAGGGAGAGATTTCTAATAGCATTGGCTATCGATTGAGCGACCATTTCGCCTCAGAGTGGCAGGTTGGTTCTGAAAGCCCGCCGTTAGCGACAGAGAGAAGGTAGAGGGAGGGAGAGGGAGAATGAGAGGTAAACAACTTAATTTCAACACTGGCAGCCTGTGGCAGGTTAACAGGAACAAAAACCTTTGGGCTTCATAGAAAGTGTTACCCAACCTTTTCTCTTTCCTCAACCACTCTCACACCTTCCTTCCCTGTTCCACCCCCGCACCCCATTTCAGCCAGAACAACTGAAAACCATTTCCAATGAACCTCTGACCACTCACACATGCATGCAATCACACATGCACACGTAAACGTACACACACGTACACACAACGGGAGCACGACAGCAATTACAATGTATGGTAATGTACTTACAGTATAACATTATATTGATACTTTGTATAGTTTAGAACTCAATGCATAATAGTTTATAACAATAATCGTATTATCTATCTAATTTTATAATGAGATCACGTGCCATTATACTTGAGTATAATAATACCAGTAAGACACCTAAGGGCGAAAAGCGACCTTGCCCTTGCCCTTTATCTGTCTTGGCCATATATGGATTCTGTCGTCTGACATGATACATAAAATCCTTTTTATGCCCATATATGGAGATTCCTTTTATGCCCATATATGGAGATCCCTGCTTTGAGGATCTGACATCACTGTGATGTCACATGTGATGTCACAGTGATGTGTGAGGGGAACCACAGTGTCAGGCGTTATAGACAGCGATACGGTCAAACTACGGTCGCAACTACATCATTTCTGGACACTCAAGGATAATGGTGTATTACAGTTGTCATACAGTAGTAGTAGTAGTAGTAGTAGTAGTAGTAGTAGTAGTCCGCAATGATCACTTATATATTGATCATCCCACTGTAATGGGGGATCTAATACAACTATGATAATTATAATACATTATGATCGTGGCATTATGAGTGCATTATGAATGCTCCTAACCATAATTGTAAGGTGTTGCGTTATACTGTAAAGCAGTGGTTCTCAACCTGTGGGTCGGGACCCCCAGGGGGGTCCCCAAATAATTTTGGGGGGTCCCCAGATGATTAACTTAATGCGAGACATTGTTTTCTCAATCAACAGTAAACAAACCAACTTAACATTTTTGTGTAAAGAGGGTATCTGCACATTTCTAAAGAGACAATTTAAGGACTACCTCTAAAATGACAACTTAAACATTGGCCAAATTGTCATATTAGAGGCAGAAATTGTGAAAATAGCCGATCTACATGCTCACAACGCCTCGGAACGCGAGGCGTTGTGAGCATGTAGATCGGCTATTTTCACAATAGAACCGTCTTTTACAAAATGTAAAGCCTCAACTCTTAGTGCTCCTCAGAGTGGGGTCCGCATCAATATGCCAACGGGCCGGTATGCCGACACTAAAACTAACCCTAACCCTAAGCCTAAACCTAACCTCAGTAACCTCCTTGACGAGTAACTAACCTGCCGACGCTAGTCGGAACAACGGACCGGTGGAACAATGAGCGGACCCCGTCCACTCGAGTGGGGGGTCCCCAGTTAAAATATGATTATTTTGGGGGTCGCGGCCTGAAAAGGTTGAGAACCACTGCTGTAAAGTATGTTTATGAGGCCTTCATATACATTGTCATGCCCACATGGTGTTGACTCACCGTGGTGTCCTTCTTGTCATTCCAGCCGACGATGAAGCGGTTTTCTCTCTCCATCTGCTGCACTTGGTCCTCATTGACCTGGTGGGACACACACACACACATGCACACGCACACGCACGCACGCACACACACACACGCGCGCACACGCACACACACATGCACACGCACGCACACACACGCAGTGCATGTACAACCTAAGGCGGTTAAGGAAATTCAGGGTCAAAGAAAATCCTGAAGTCCTTCAACCTGTGCTACCACACGGAGCATACTAGTATTGGTATGTAATATTTCTGTGTTTCTCAAACTTTCAAATTTCAAGGTCTCCCCATAACTCTGACAGTGTACAAATGGAACCAAATGAACCCGTTACACTGTCAGAGTTACAGACTTGTATGGGTCAATTTAGACCCCCCTAAAAGGAACACACAGAGTCACTGGAATCCACTTTGAGAACCACAGTACACAACACTGTAGTATGTAAAAAAAAAAAAAAAAAAAAAAACACTGTAAAAAAAGGTGTTGCTACTTTTACTCAAGTATAAAAGAAAATCTGTATACCACTTCCACCCCTGCTCCCGTCGCGGATTTATGTGTACAGTACGACAGCAGATGCTTGAGGAGAGCAAAAACGGATTACAAAAGACACCCCTGGAACTCGGGACGATGTGGGACTGACTGGCATGCAAGCATTTGAGGTGGCTAAATGCCCGAGGCTCAACGCTCAGGAAGAGCTCCTTCCCTGTGGCTGTCAGAGTCAATAACAACAACTACATGGACAATAGGAAACCAGTAAGACTCCCTAATCGGGAGATAAGCGACCGTTGTTCGCTTATCTCCACAAATAGGCCAAAAGTTTGTTTTACCAATTATCAAGACATACGGGCAGTTGACAGTTTGCCATGGTTACTCATTGAAGTTGAATCTCCATATATGGAGATAACCTACGCATCACACTAAGTCTGACCTCACCAGCCCATATTTGGGCATGAGCAACTTATGTCTCCATATATGGAGATATGATGACATCACACAGTCCTCAGCCGATGATGTGGCGTGATGTCATACAATACACAAACGAGCCCTACAGTATAAAGGGGCAATTCTTGCCAGGAAAGAAGCATTTCTTCGACTCAGACCTTATCGCCAGGGTTGGCTTATAGCAGCTGTCGGTAGGACCATATATGGATTCTGTTAGTGTGGATCTCCTAACAGGGCATCATCTGGGATACAATCCCTTTTATGCCCATATATGGAGATCCCTAACAGAATCCCTTTCATGCCCATATATGGAGATCCCTAACAGAATCCCTTTTATGCCCATATATGGAGATCCCTAACAGCATCCCTTTTATGCCCATATATGGAGATCACTAACAGCTAACAGAATCCCTTTTATGCCCATATATGGAGATCCCTAACAGAATCCCTTTTATGCCCATATATGGAGATCCCTAACAGAATCCCTTTTATGCCCATATATGGAGATCCCTAACAGAATCCCTTTTATGCCCATATATGGAGATCCCTAACAGAATCCCTTTTATGCCCATATATGGAGATCCCTAACAGAATCCCTTGTATGCCCATATATGGAGATCCCTAACAGAATCCCTTTTATGCCCATATATGGAGATCCCTAACAGAATCCCTTTTATGCCCATATATTATGGAGAAATCCCTGCTCTGAGTATCTGACATCAGTGTGATGTCACCTGTTTATGCCCATATATGGAGATCCCTGCTCTGCGTATCTGGTTGCTATGGTAAACAGTTGGTTGCTAGGGTAAAAAAACATGGTTGCTATGGTAAACAGTTGGTTGCTAGGGTAAACAGTTGGTTGCTAGGGTAAAACCATGGTTGCTAAGGTGGTTGCTAACGTACACTAACAGACCAGCAACAACAGACTGTTGCCACAGCAACGTACACAAAGGTTTGTGTACACATGTGGTGTGATGTCATACTGATGCGGAGATATGAGCAGGGCAAAGGTGTGACGTGTGACGTGTGACGGACGGACGGACGGACGGACGGACGGCCGGTGGAGGTTTTCATAGTAAACTGCTCCCTGACGGTCGCAATAAATAAGACAACATAAAATAAAGTGTGCGGGAAATCGGAAGTGTAGTTGTTCCTGCACAGATTTGCTCAAGGAGCAATTGCACAATGTGATGTGTCTATTCAATGCTGTCGTGAAGAAAACTCTTACCTCCATATTTTTTCCATATTTTCTGTACACCAGTGGTTCTCAACCTGTGGGTGGGTCCCCAAATTATTTTGGAGGGTCACCAGATGATGAACTTAATGTGCAACATTGATTTTCTCACTCAACAGTAAACAAACCAACAAAGTTTGTTTATAGAGGGTATCTGCACATTTCTAAAGTGACATGTAAGGACTTTTTTTGAATAGGCCTACTTCTAAAATATCAAATTAAACATTTGTCAAATTGACAAATATTAGAGGCAGAAATTGTGAAAATAGCAGATCTACAAGCTCGCAGTGCGGCGCTCGGTGCCACGCTACGAGCTTGTATATCTGCTATTTTTCAATAGCTAAAGTATAAAATAATTAAGACCCCTCCACCTTGGGCCCTAGTAACTCAGTCCCACTCCCCCCACCCCCTTGTGACGCCCCTGCCCTCGATCCACACTTCCACAGTACAGGGCCAGACAGCATGGTGATGACAGATTTCAGCACCTCGGACAGCGCCACTACCTAGAGCACGTCACTGTTTTGAATTAATTTCTACTGGCCAAAAACATTTAAAAAAAATCAGATGGTGTTGTAGGAGTCCTAATCACAGGAAAATGTAATTTAAAAAAAAAATTAATAATGTTTTTGTAAGGTTTTATAGCCATAAATCATAAATCATAAATCATGCTCTAATTTGCATTTTGGGGATATTTTTCACAATATTAACACCTTCTAAGCCAAGGGGAGCCCCTTAATGTTAAAACCGTACTATATCGCACATCCCCCCAGGGACTCTCAGCCACGTCGCACATTCCCGGACTTTGTCTTTAAAACCGGAATAAAAGCTTTTGATCCGAAAATCGGCGATCGTCTAACCTTCCCTAGTCACCACTCGTGCACTGATGGCTCATGCAGACCGTGCATGAAGCAGAGGTGACGTCAGCGCCTCTCCTTCTCCAAGGCACCTTCCACCCATCCGTTTACTGTCTACACACTCGAGCTCCTCCTGCAGCCATGCTTGGGGCTATGCTAGCGAAACTTTTCAGGTCTGTTCTTCAGTCACACATGGACTATTTGCGGGGACATTTACGTGAAAGGATCGCGCACGCGAAACGCACGGGGACATCGACGATCGGCCAAAACCCCCATTCTATCCCAACGGAGATCGAGAAAATCATGGTGAGTTACTGGCCTGGGGGGGAAAAAAAAAGAAAAAACAGCGGCGCTGTTCAAGATGGAGGGGCTGCGGGGTCATGTTTATAAACATAATATTATGTCTCAGATCACAATACAATAATAGAAATTTCACGGCTAATCTACCAACCCCCATTCTATTTCGGACTGCAACGTGTTAACATATGCACGTGTTCTAGACATTCTAATGATCATGAAAAAAACTATTACAGGCATTTTACTTATGTTTTTGTGAGGAATAGCTTCAGTTAAAAAGTGAGATGTTGTTCGTCCAGACGCTGGAATTTCAAATTCTCTGGGAGGTGTGAATGTCAGTCTCTGTGGGGGGTATTTATATGCAAATATCGTGGCCAATGGCATTGTGATACTAAACAATAGGATTTAATGGTGATGTTAATGTGAAAAAATAACAGGAAAACTAATTATAATTTTTTTTTTTAAATGATTTAAAAAACGTTGCCAAAAAGCAACGCTGGGCCTTGCAGGGTTAACCCTTCATGTACAGCACGGTACCGTGCAGAGGGTTACGAGGTACAGTCAAGCCCCCAGAACCCTGGGGGCGCCCTGAAACCAAATGGACATGGTGGCCGTTTTGAGGTACTGCAGTTGGGTCTACTAACCAAATGAACGCGCATAGGCTTCTTTGTATTGACGCGCGCTCATACCGGAAGAGCTCGTTCATGAATTTGAGCCCCAGCGCATCCATGAACACAAACTATGACGAAAAATGCGTCACAGTGGCCCCACTACGTCACGGTTTTACTACGCGGAAGGAGGGGTGAAAACGCCTCATGCGCTGGGTGAGCAACTCAATGCAAGTGGACGGGCGGGGATATCTGGTGTCCTCTCTATTCTTATTATAACTCTATGGGTACAGTACGTTCTCAATCAGCTTGATGTGATGACACCTGTGCGCTGACTGACAGGCTGCAGACAGCTGGACTGAGTTGGCTCGGATCAGGCTGTTTGACTAAACACTGTGTCACTTGTCGCCGGCTCTCCTTGCTGTACGATCGGTAAGCGATTCTACTCCAGTGACCTACCCTGTCGAACATTTGTTGTGCTTAAGTAGGGCTGTCACGATTATTACATAATCGTCTAATCGCAATTATTTGACATAATCGCGATTATTTGACATAATCGCGATTATTTTTCATAATCGTCATAATGTTGAAACATTTTCATATGTGACTCAGCGTGACTGAGGGGCAGTCATTTCGGAAGGAAGGGTTTTTCACTACTGCTAATATGATATATATATATTTTTTTTTTTCTAAAATGAAAAAAGCCACAAATGCATCTCAAAATATCTAGGCTACATTTCACTTAGGCAGGGTTTTTCACTACTGCTAATATGACTTTTCTTTTTTTTCTTTTTTATGAAAAAAGCCACAAATGCATCTCAAAATATCTAGGCTACATTTCACTTAAACGCCAGAGCTTAACTCTGAGGCGTTGTGAGCATGTAGATCGGCTATTTTCACAATGTTCGCCTCTTGCTTACTTAATATTTGACAGTTTGGCCAGTTTGGCGAGTCCTGTCGAATATTCGACTATTCGAATACTTTGAGGCCGAATAATTCGAATACTAAAAATCACTATACGTGAATGCCCTAACACACACACAGACAAACAAACACACGCACACACACACACACACACACACGTGCGCGCGGCTGACCGGAATGAGAGCGTTAATGGTGTCACTCCCAAAGTGTAGAAGTGGGTCGCTCCACTAAGACTTTCAGAAACTCATTTCAAAGTGGCAAGTTGGCGGTGATTGTTCGACGTAGCTCAGCACCAAACTGAATAAAAAAAGAAAGGGGGCCGCCACACTTTCTCTTTCACAAAAAGCTCTGGGAGGGGGAAAATGACATTTTTTTATTCCAGCTTTTTTCCGATCATTTTCAGAGAACAATTTGCTTTGTTAGAGTTATACGCATGGCAGAGAAGATTGGAGCGCGGGAAGAAAAAGGGGGCGGGGGGGGGGGGAAGAAAAGAAAAATGCACGCTACACCTCCCTGCGCACGTGTGTGTGTGTGCGTGTGTGTGTGTGTGTGTGTGTGTGTGTGTGTGTGCGCGCGTGTGTGTGTGCGCGCGTGTGTGTGTGTTTGGGCCTGATAAAGGGGCCCAGAAGACGGCATCCAAACGCAGAACCGGCACTTTAAGCCGTTTAGGCCTAGAATTATTGAATGCTTTAACTATTGAAAAATAGCAGATATACAAGCTCACAGCGCGGCACCGAGTGCCGCGCTGCAAGCTTGCAGATCTGCTATTTTTGAAAAAGTCGTGGAAATGCGTGCAAATCTTTGAATATACTGTATGTATTTTTAAAGCGAACCTTTGTAACTCCAATTTTGCTTCTGGGTGGTCCCTGGAACTAAATATTTTGAGATGGCGGTCCGTGGCCAAATAAATATCATTTTGGGGGTCCTTCACATGAAAAGGTTTGAAAACCACTGACATAACAGTCTCTCAAGAACAGACTAACTGAGCTCCAGTTAAGTGAAAAGGACCTCTTTGACGATGGCCAGCCAGATTGCTGACATAGACACATAGGTTTTTTCCAAATAACCTTAGAAGGATTCATAAGACACTTATAGAACCAGGTCAAAATTAAAATTTTCACGATTTAAGAAAAAAATAGCAGATATACAAGCTCGCAGCGCGGCACTCGGTGCCGCGCTGCGAGCTTGTATATCAGCTATTTTTCAATAGTTAAAGCATAAAATAATGCGTAATAATGCGTACCCGGTTTGAATGGGTTAATTAGTGAAGCGTCTCAATCGTTTTGTGTCAGCGTGCGCTTTCCATTTTTTTCCCCCCCCTCACCACCACCACCACCACCGCTGCTGCTATTGGGGGCCCGTCGTCGCCGCTGGAGCTTAATGTCTATTTGTCATGCGAACGACGGCGTCCCAAACCGATTTGGAGCGAACGCTCCCCCTTTCAGCGTCAGAACAAGAGGGGATCAGGGCCACTCTGCCGGGTATTAGCATTCCCCCGGTGCCGTGCGTCCCGTTAAGCCAGGCAGCGCTCCAAGTAGAACACTGATACCCTCTCCTCCGCCCCCCCTTAAGCATCTGATCTGGTGCTAACTTGTTAACCCATTCAGAACGGGTACACATTTTGTGTATCATTATTTTATGCTTTAACTATTGAAAAATAGCAGATATACAAGCTCACAGCGCGGCACCGAGTGCCGCGCTGCGAGCTTGTAGATCTGCTATTTTTGAAAAATCGTGAAAATTTGAATTTTGACCCGATTCTATAAGTGTCTTTTGAATCCTTCTAAGAGTTTTGGAAAAAAAAACTATGTTTCTATGTCAGCAATCTGGCCGGCCATCGTCAAAGAAAAGCGGTCCTTTTCACTTAACTGGAGCTCAGTTAGTCTGTTCTTGAGAGACTACTATGTCAGTGGTGCTCAAACCTTTTCATGTGAAGGACCCCCAAAATGATATTTATTTGGCCACGGACCCCCATTTCAAAATATCTAGTTCCAGGGACCACCCAGAAGCAAAATTTGAGTGACAAGCGTTCGCTTTGAAAATACATATATTCAAAGATTTGCACACATTTTCACAACTTTTTCAAAAATAGCAGATCTACAAGCTCGCAGCGCGGCACTCGGTGCCGCGCTGTGAGCTTGTATATCTGCTATTTTTCATTAGTTAAAGCATTCAATAATTGTAGGCCTAAATGGGTTAAGCGGGTGGGGGGGTGACAACCTTGTCTTTTGAAACATAGACAGCACAAAACCAGAAAAAAGAAAGCGCTCCCCATGAGAGAATAAACTAAATCGTTTTTCCAAGTATTTCCAAATAAAAAATAATAATTCCACATAGTTTCATAATTATAAGAATAGCAAATACATACAGTTGGTAATCTCTACAGCAGGGGTTCCCAAACTTGTTGGGCTCAGGGCACCACATTTTTCATCCGAGGCACCCCTACATTATATCATAATATTACCTACATGACATTCATAATTTTCACTCCCAGTATCTTTATATTCGTGGCATATTTTAGGGATTATGTCGCGAGGAAAACATTGAGATAATTACAATTTTGGTAAAAACTTACTGAAAATAACTCTTTACTTCAAGTTTAAAATGATAACAAATATTTGTTTAAGTGTTCTAATAAATTCCAAATATTACCAAATGATCTCGCGGCACCCCTGGACCACCGTCGCGGCACCCCACTTTGAAAACCCCTGCTCTACAGTATACCGTCGGGTGGAAACCTCATTACGTCCAAAATTGTCTTTTCAGAATTAAAATAAAAACTTAGCAGCTCAAAGCACTGCCACGCCAAGCGTGCCACACTTCGAGCCGCGCTTCGAGCTTGTAGATGGCTTCGATCTTGCAGTTCTTTTAGGGGGGGTCTAAATGGACTCATACAAGTCTGTAACTCTGATAGTATACAAATGGAACCAAATGGACCCGTTACACGGTCAAGGGGAGAGTTAAGGGGAGACCTTGAAATGTAAAAGTTTGAGAAACACATAAATGCCCCACATCATGCGATGTCGGCACACATTAGGAAAAAAAATCACACCTGTGTGAAATGAGCGGTGGTCGTGGAGGCTACGCAACAGCACTACTGTGTGTGTGTGTGTGTGTGTGTGTGTGTGTGTGTGTGTGCGTGCGTGCGTGCGTGCGTGTGTGTGTGTTGCTCACCCAGGTGTGTGTGTGTGTGTGTGTGTGTGTGTGTGTGTGTGTGTGTGTGTGTGTGTGTGTGTGTGTGTGTGTGTGTGTGTTAGAGAGAGAGAGTGTGTGTAGGCCTATTGCAGTTGATGCTCAGGTTAGACTCAGCAGCACCCTCTTTGGCCACCAGTGGTATTCAGGCTACATACACGGATACACGGATACATACACGGATGCACACACGGCCATGCTATGGAGCGGTCTACCGTCTACCACTGCTCAAAAATAAAAAATAAACATCAGGGGGAGTGGATTCCAGGGACTCTGTGGGTTTCTTTATGGGCACCACAAAATTGACACTTACAAGTGTTAACTTTGACATTGTACAAATGTCAAAGTTAGGGGGACACCTTCAAATGTCAAAGTTTGATAACCACTGGTCTAGCACAGGACATCAGGGAAAAGAAAATACGTGGGGGGAAAGGGGTGACTCACGCCGAAGAGGGCGACGTAGTTGGCGATGAGGTCGTGGACCACGGTGACCTCCAGCGGGGTCTGTCCTCGCGTCTGGAACAGGCAGGAGGAGAAGACGGAGGCCAGCCGACGGCCCGCCATCTGGTTGAGGTGGGAGCACTGCTGGATCCTACAGGAGCACGGGGGAGGGGAGGCCGCGTCAACACAGGCTTAAAGACCCAATTAAATGACTATTTTTGGGTATTTTATTTTGAAGTTTCAGTTTGAAAAGGAAGCCTGTGTGTTTCTGATCCTATCCGAGGGGAACAGCCCTTCAGGCGATGGGATATAGCAGATATACAAGCTCACAGCGCGGCACCGAGTGCCGCGCTGCGAGCATGTAGATCTGCTATTTTTGAAAAATCGTGAAAATTTGAATTTTCACCCGATTCTATAAGTGTCTTTTGAATCCTTCTAAGATTTTTTTTGGAAAACCTATGTTTCTATGTCAGCAATCTGGCCAGCCATCGTCAAAGAAAAGGTCCTTTTCACTTAACTCAGTTAGTCTGTTCTTGAGAGACTACTATGTCATATTCAAAGATTGCCGCGCTGTGAGCTTGTATATCTGCTATTTTTCACTGGTTAAAACATTCAATAATTCTAGGCCTAAACACATTCAACAGGGTTCCCGCACATTTTTAAAGACGGGGTGAAATCAAAAACATGTTTTTCACACTTTTAGAGCATGATACTATGGCCATACCTAACACTAGATGCCAAAAAAATAGAAAACAAACAATTTTTGTGTATATTTATATCAAAGGTCCCTAAATAGGCCATTCTTAATTACTTCCTGTGAACAGAAATTCAAAAAGTGATGACATAGACAGAGTTTTTGAATATAAATGAACCTTTGATTACAGGTACATTCACCTGTTTGTTTCCCATTGCTGGCTCCCATTACTCCCATTACTCAGATTTTAAATCCCATCGCCTGAAGGGCTGGTCCCCTCGGATAGGTTCAGAAACACACAGGCTTCCTTTTCAAACTGAAACTTCAAAATAAAATACCCAAAATAGTAATTTCATTGGGTCTTTAAAGATGCGGTGCAATGATTTCTTTCCCCCCCTAAAACCTGATGATCAGGTATTAGGATTATACTAGGAGGATGTTTTTTTCCCCCCAAAAAAGTGCACAGAAAGTGTTAAAATGATGTTTTTATGTGGCCACACCCACCAGTTCATTAAGTATGCCAAGGTAAAAATATGGCGATAAGAGGTTTCTCCCCGACAACAGTGATATTTTGTCTCGTTTGTTCTCTCTTGCACACACACACACACACACACACACACACACACACACACACACACACACACACACACACACACACACACACACACACACACACACACACACACACACACACACACACACACACACACACACACACACACGTTTGGAGATGCTAGGCTTCGGTCCAACTTCTGCAAAAAAAGAAAAAAAGAAAAAGAAAAGAAAAAAAGGGCCAATTAAGTCTTCTTCAAACATTGTGCGTCATTAACATAATGCAGGCTAATCACACAGCTCTCCGCAGAGGCTTTGTGAGGGTAAGCACGTGCGCTGTGTTGAGCATCAGCTAAACAGGACATCAGGTTTGCCTGGCGTCGGCTTTGTGTCTTAATACTACAAGAAGTGTCAGAATTAAGGGGACGGTGCCGGTGGGTCGCAGCCTGGACACCACCTCTGCCGTGTTCGACACGCAGCCGTGCTCAACCTTTCAAAGAGCTGCGCTTCCATTATGCATACTGTATAGTAGCTCACTGCTTCCCAAACACTTATCCCCCTTCGTTAAAACACATATTAAAAATCTTGGTGTACTATTTGAACCCTCCCTGAAATTTGATAAGCAAATAAATTCTGTGGTAAGGAGTAGCTTCTTTCATATTAAGCAAATCGCACAAATCAAATCTTTTCTTTCACCCCACAATCTAGAGATAGTAATCCATGCCCTCGTAACATCAAGGCTGGATTACTGCAACTCCCTTTATATAGGGGTTGCAAACTCCTCCCTTTCCCGCCTCCAGCTTGTTCAAAATGCGGCCGCCAGGCTCCTGACTGGCACCCGCAGACGGGACCAGATCACGCCTGTTTTGGCCTCTCTCCATTGGCTACCAGTCAGGTTCAGAACCACTTTTAAAATCCTTTTATTTGTTTTTAAAGCCTTAAATGGGCTAGCACCACCCTACATCACGGAACTACTGCCCCCCCCCGACAACACCAGGACACTGAGATCCTCTGGCCAGAGTTTTCTCAAAGTTCCAACGGCCAACCTAAGACAAAAGGGTGATAGAGCGTTCTCTGTGGCTGGCCCTACTCTCTGGAACAGCCTGCCTCCCACTGTTAGACTCGCCCCATCCCTGGACACTTTCAAGTCCCGACTAAAAACACACCTCTTCACCCTAGCATTTGAGCCCTAGACTTTTACCTCTTATTGTTTTATATCTTTAAATGTTTTGTTTTTATAGTTGTAAGGTTTTAAATGTTTACACACGTTTCTATTGTTCTTGCCTGTATTGTATTTGTTTTACTGAGTTCTCATGATGTACAGCACTTTGGTCAACCTGGTTGTTTTTAAATGTACTTTATAAATAAATTGACTTGACTTGACTTGGGTCTGGACCCATTTGTGGGTCGTGGACAAATATTTGAATGGGTCCCTTAATTATTGTTTTTTTCCCCCCTACATTTAGTTTTTAATTATCATCATTTCAAAACATTTTCAAAAAACATACCCCAAAAAGCGAAGATTTATATGAAAATGCAATGATAATTAATTTCATTAATAAAAAAAAAAATACTAAAAATCTAAGAAATTACATAAATTAGAAAACAAATGTTTAAGAAGTAGTGAAAATAGCCGTTCTACAAGCTCTCAACACTGCTGTTTTCACTACCGCTGTTTTCACTAGTTTGGGTCCCGGGCAAACGTCTGATTTTTTTTTGGGGGGGCGGTCATTGGCTAAAAAGAATGGGAACCACTGCTGTAGGTCACAAACCCCCGTTTAATAATATTTTTACCTCTGGGCCCAGGGGCCCAAGGTGGAGGGGCCCTAGTAACTTTAGCTATTGAAAAATAGCAGATATACAAGCTCACAGCGCGGCACCGAGTGCCGCGCTGCGAGCTTGTAGATCTGCTATTTTTGAAAAGTCGTGAAAATGTGCACAAATCTTTGAATAAATGCATTTTTTAAGTGAACATTTGTAACTCAAATTTTGCTTCTGGGGGGTCCCTGGAACAAAATATGTTGAGATGGGGGGGTCCTTCACATGAAAAAGTTTGAGCATCACTGACATGGAAACATAGGTTTCTTGGCACACATTTTCACGTTTTTTTCAAAAATAGCAGATCTACAAGCTCGCAGCGCGGCACCGAGTGCCGCGCTGTGAGCTTGCATATCTGCTATCTTTCAATAGTTAACATTCATGGGGGGCCCACAGTGAATCCTTGTACCCAGGGCCCGGAATTTGGTGTGACGCCCCTGTCTGGGCCCCACAGTGAACGCTGTAAGATTCTCAGGACCCTCTCTTGCACCTTATGACTAATCTTATTAGGCAGTTTGTTATTCATTTTGACAGTTTTAAAGTTATACCATGTAACTTTTTTTATAAAACAAATCTTAAAATTGTCCTAACTGTTAAATCGCTAAAGTTTTAGAACCCCCACTCCGTTATTTTCAGCTTCTGAAGCCTTCTCTTTATATGTTTTCTATGAGCCGTGAGGGGGGGAGAATTTCGCGGCAAAATGACGTCATCTGCATCATGTGTATACGTTGGCCAATCATATCGCCGATCATAAACACATGGTACACTACCGGCCAATCACAGGCGCATCTTGCTGACTTCTCAGGAAGTAGCTTGCCTCAACATAACAACAACATACTCGAGTGAAGGAGTCCGTTTCTCCGGAATGCCTGAACGCACAGGAACCAGGGACCCCTCTAAAGATAGATCTCGGCGAGGTGGAGGCAGACGCGGGGGTGTGAGGCCCGGTCCGCGGCGAAAAACGGCAGAAAGACGTGGACGCGACCGCGGTTTGCTATACAGCTCTGACCACTAGTTGAGCAACTTACACAGTATAGCTTTAAAATAGTGAAAATAGCCCACAACTTGTTGCTGTTGATCGGCTATTTACAAAATGATAAAAAATAAGTATGATTAGTCATAGCATAAAGCATAAGACACCCTGGAAAATAGTTCATTTAACTCTGAGTGTACAAGTGGAACCAAATGGACTATTTGGGGTTTAATTTGTATGCGCAACAACCTCCCAAAGAACTGCAGATCTAGCCTGGTTAATAAACCAGACCGCACAACACCACCCCCTGGCGGTAGTGGTGGTGTAGTGTGGTATAGAACCCATCAATTGAGATTCTGTTTCCACCAGACACCAGAAAGGGTTAGCCAATCAGGGCTGTAGGATTGGGGCACATGGTGGGTGGTGGCCTGGTTCAAAAACATTCAGCCAATCAGGCGAGTCTGTGTGTATTCAAACACATCCCCCCCTCCACTCTCATTGCAGACATCAAACAGGTCGTAGTCTTTGATGCTTTCATTGAACTAACGAGCTATTGACACTTGTATGGCTCAATCAATTACTGCAGTTCAAAACCCCTTTGAAGTTCAAAGGGAGCAATTAAGAGCTCTGGTTAGTGGTTAAGCTTTAGCCCGCCCCCCCCCCAGAAATGGAATCTCTCCCTGCAATCCCAGACTCTCTTCCCAAAACGAAGTGTGTGATAGAGGCTGGCACCGCCAGGCAACTGCAGATCTGCTGTAGAGATGGGACGTTCGCGAACGAATCACGTCTTTTGAACGGCTCTTTGAAATGAACGATGGGATCCGGTTCACAGTAGGGAGCCGTTCCTTTTGTAAATTGTTTTGTGGAAAAAGTACAAACATTCTTTACTTATGTTATGTAAAAGTTTCAATACTGCAACTTGGAAATACTCTGTCACAAGTATAAGTTTAAAATTTACTTGAGTAAAAGTACAAAAGTATTGGTATCAAAATGTACAAAGTACCAATAGTAGAAAGTACTCATTATGCAGAATGTCCCATTTCACAAGTTTTCCCAATGAATAATATGTAGAAAATAATTTGAAAATAGCAGATCTACAAGCTCACAATGCGTCGCAACGCGACGCATTGTGAGCTTGTAGATCGGCTATTTTCAAATGGCGGCTATATTTCCAAAATGTATATAGGCTTGAAGTGATTTGTAATTATAATCAAAATCTACAAAGTAACTAAATAACTAAAATTAGTCTTTTGAACGGCTCTTTGAAAGGAACGGATCCCAGAGATCCGGCTCGCTTCAAAGAGCCATAAATCCCATCTCTAATCTGCTGCCACTCTTTTTAAAACACAACTAAAGACCTTTCTGTTTGCTGCTATCTTTGATCGAGTCATTTCTTTTCCCTTGCATATCCTTTCTTTTCTCCTCTGCACTGTAACTATCTATTGATTTGTACTTCTTTTGTTTTATGGATCCAAATATCATTTTATACTCGTATTATTGTGCTTCCCTCGTCTGATGTCTTGTGCAAAGCACATTGAACAACAGCCTTGTTGTTGAAATATACCATACAAATGAAATTGCCTTGCCTTGCCTAACCATCATCTAGCTGGGGACCCCCCTAGCACCCCCTCAAGGACCCCCGGGGGTTCCAGGACTCTACATTGAAAAGCAGCCAGCTACAGTACAGCACCTGCTGTGTTCTGTTCTGTCACATGCATGGAAGAATGTCTGCTGTTTGTGTGTGTGTGTGTGTGTGTGTGTGTGTGTGTGTGTGTGTGTGTGCGTGCGTGCGTGCGTGCGTGCGTGCGTGCGTGCGTGCGTGCGTGCGTGCGTGCGTGCGTGTGAGAGAGCGTGTGCATGTGCGCACGCGCGTCGTTCAAGTACATAATAATGAGTAATGTTATTACGCTCAAATCCCGAAAGGGAAGAGGACCTGAACACAAGGTCACTTTGCGGGGACACATTTCAGGAGCTCGTTAAGGAAAAGGGCCACCTGGGGGTTAAATGGCCAAAGTCAGGGTCAGCGGGTTAAGGTTCTGGTTAGAGCCGCAGGGTGAACACATCTGGCACGCAGCGGCCGAGGGGTCTGGATTGGGATCGAAGGTCGGGAACCAAATGCATGTCAATGCAATATATATGCATGAATAAAGTCAATATACTGCATGCACACATGGGAACAAGGATGTGTGCAGGCAGGTGCACACATAGACATCAAAGGGGGCTTGAGCCCCTGCCCTTTTATCTGTCTGTAAAAAGTGCCCTCACCTGACCATGAATGCAGTTTTTACTATGGTGAAAAAACATGCAAATGAATGTCCTCCTTCCATGCCATACCTGAAGGCAGCGTTCAAGAGAATTACCTCGTCCAAACTCTCCCGAACTCGAATGCAGCATCTTATTATGTCTTATGCCCTTGCTGTATAGAAATCAAACGTCGAAAATAGCCGACCTCCAAGCTCGATATTTTCACCAACAGGCCCTTTTAGAAACGTCAGCCCCTGCCTCTCTAACATTCTCTGCACGTCCCTGGATATGTGTGTGTGTGTGTGTGTGTGCGCGTGCGTGCGTGCGTGCGTGCGTGTGTGTACCTGTACAGATGTTGGAGCAGGGCTTCTAAGGTGGACCTGTTTGTCTTGGGTAAACTCTGGATGAAGGCGGAGTACTTCTTCACCCTCTGCCTCTCGTCCTTCTCGTCTGCAACACAGCAACCAGAGATTGTTGTTGGGGGCGGCAGTGGCTCAGGGGTAGAGAAACCGTCATTAGAACACAGAGGGAACCCGGTTCGATCCCGGGCTCCCCCTGAGTCAATGTCGAAGAGTCCTTGAGCAAGACTCTGAACCCCTAGTTTCTCCCATAGAGTATATCGTAGTTGTCCGATGAAAACCTTGTATGTCCAAAACCGTTCGTTTTGCATTTATCATTTTAAAAATGACGGTGCGAGGCGTTGTGTGCTTGCAGATCGGCTGTTTTCACTACTTTTGTGTCACAGCCTTGTATGATGAAGCAGGGCTTTACTTTGCGAAAGAACGTACACATTTGAAACTTGGAGATACGAGGTTTCCACCCGACAACGACAATATATATAATAGAGAGCGGACCAGCTATCATTTCAATGCAAGTGCTCAGTGGCGTTTTGAAGCATGCAGAAGTAGCTAATCCAGGTGCATTCTGGGGGGAATTGGTCTCTACCTAGAGACCAAAATGTTTGACGTCAATGACGTAATGACGTCCATTGAACCCTATATTGTAGACGCCAGCGGCTTGCTCTTATGGCCAGTAGGGCGGCAGCTTCAATGTTTACAAGCCGTTCTGGGGGCTTGGTTGCTCCCAGTGAGCAGGTTGGTGCCTTGCATGGTTTCCTCCACCGTCCATCGGTGTGTGAATGTGTGAATGTAATGCACAATCTCTGTAAAGCGCCTTGGATAAAGGCGCTATACAAATGCACCAATTACCATTTATTATTTATTTAGTCATTATGTCAATTAATTCCTCCCCACACCAGTGGTGTAAAGTAACTAAGTAAATTTACTTAAGTACTGCACAAAAGAACAATTTTGAGGTAATTTGTAGTTTTACTTGAGTATTTCCAATTACTTTCCAAATACTTTTACTTCTACTCCACTACAACTCAGATGCAAATATTGTACTTTTACTCCACAACATTTTATTGGAAAACTTCAGTTATTAGTTACATTGCAGATATAAATGATTATATTTTAAAACATACATTAATCCACTTTAGCCCTATTTGGGGGTCCCTGACATGAAAAAGTCTGAGTACCGATGATGAAGCAACCACAGGTTTTTCAGAAAACTGTTAGGATCTTTATTATACAATTTAGCAAAAGCCGCATCCCACTTCCAAGCCCATTCACGCCCACTCTGCATCCACTCCAACTCAACTTCAACTCAACGGTAGGTAGAACGTACGGAAAAATACCGCCCACCTCTATGCCGATTCGCTAACCGGCCCATTCACTGCAGCCGAGAAGCATCCTGCTCCCCCCTCCCCCTTCCCCCCTCCTCACACACTCAGTCACTCTGAGCAGACAGCAGAGGGGGAGACCTCAAAGTTGTTTAAACAGCTTGGAAACCATTCGCTACTACTGGATTAATAACTGATCATCAATACATCTCAAATAGGGATCTACTACCTTTGGATGTTCAATTGGAGAGGACAACAGCAACACATTGAAATCCACGTTTTTAGGCTCCAACCGCTTGCATTAGATCCAGAGAAATGCGATGCGATGCGTGAGCATTTGTCTTCTCTTCAACACTGCGCATATTTCCAGCTATCCTAGGCTGTGTAACGTTAGGTTAACGAGCTCGTTGACCCTCATTTGACATAGGCAATCGGCACAGTCTGGCTTGTGCTGCGTGTGTCAACTGAATGCATTAGCCCAGATATCAAGTAATCATGATCTCCCCCTCATGCTAAAATGACTTTAAGTTCCACTTCTCCCCAAAATGTATTTTCCATCATGAATGACAAGCCTATACTCTTGTTGCATTTAGGCTCTTTATTAAACTATACGCCTGTGTTTTATTGCTACACAATAATGGTAAATAAAGTAGCTTACTCTAAAATAATCCATCCATCCATCCATCTTCAACCGCTTATCCAGCATCGGGTCACTGGGGTAACAGTTCCAACTGAGATTTCTAGAGTTCCTTAATAATAATAATTAAAATAAACAATACTAATGATTATAATTGCGACTGTCAGGTCGCAGTTACTATGAAAACCTCCACCGCCTGTCTGTCCGTCAGTCTGTCTGTCACATCACACTTTTTTGCCCCTATCCATGTGAAATTTTCCACACACAATCCTTGTCTGCCAATCCACAACCTCCACCCTTCCAGGGACCCCCGCAGCTCCAGGGACCCCCGCCAATTTTTTTAAAACACATTTTTGAATACTGCTCCTACAGTTTTTGCCCTAAAATCACACAGAACGCTACACAGTATGTCTACACTTATCTCATCGACATGGATCTGTCCCATATAGCGCCACCATCAGGTCGATTTTTTAACACATTTTTGGACCTAAAATCACGCTGCGACCTGACGGTCGCTTATCATACATTCATAAATACATACCGTACATACTGTATAAATGTATCCGCCTTATTCCACCTTTATCTATACATTTCCACAACAATATACAGACAGAAATGGCATATTTTGGACATAGTTCGATTCGTGATTAATCATGATTAATTAATTTTTAAGCTGTGATTAATCTGATTAAAAATTTTAATCATTTGACAGCCCTAAGATGGATACATAGATAAAGATAAAGATTGGAATCTCGGAATCTCCATATCAGTTGCATCACTAACAATAATTAAAAACTAACAATAGTCATAATAATAATAATAATAATATCTGGAATGTACATAATACTTTTACAGTTCACTACAGTAAGGCACAGAACAGTACCATAAAGTACAGTACACTACCATACAGTACAGAAGATACACTACACTACAGTACAGTAAGGTACAGCACAATACAGTACAGTAAGGTACAGTACACTACAGCACAGTAAGGTACAGTACAGAACAGTACAGTAGATACAGTAAGGTACAGTACAATACAGCACAGTAAAATACAGTACACTACAATACAGTAAGGTACAGTACAATACAGTGCAGTAAGGTACAGCACAGTAAGGTACAGTAAGGTACAGTACAGTACAGTGCAGTAAGGTACAGCACAGTACAATACAATAAGGTACAGTACAGTAAGGTACAGTACAGCACAGTAAGGTACAGTACAGTACAGTACACTACAGTAAAGAAGCGGGGGTGGACTCTAGATGTGAGCGGCCCGAAGGGCCGCGAACCTCTAGTTTATAACATTTTGTATTATCGGCCTCAGGTCTTAATGGGTTAATGCTCTTTTGTGCTGATAATGCATGTGTAAAATTAAGTGTGGAGTGCAGTAAGCCACACTATAATCTATTTTTTAAAACCTACTACTGGGTGTCTGGGGACCATTTTCCCTGATTTTACACCAGGCCGTGTTTTTTTATTTTTTTTAAACACTTAAATCTCTTAAACTGCCACTAAATGTCACATAACTCACGGCCAGGATGACACCCAGTTGACTCCCAACTAAAACAATATTCTGAACGTACATACAGTACAGAGGCTTGTGCCAAGCAGCACAATGCACCGCAGGAAAACCATGTAAAAAAAAAGGTCCAATGTCTCTGTCGTTCTTCAGTATAATGTCACAATAATGCATGCTTCACTTACACGCCAGCCAGCGTTGATTTTGCAGATTAAACTATGACGATAAATGTTCGTTTGACTACCTTTTCAACCTCAACTCCCCCAATTTAAAATGTGATTATTTTGGGGTCCCGACCTGAAAAGGTTGAGAACCACTGCAGTAGGGGTACATACCCAGGGCTGCCACCCAGTAGGGGTACATAGAGTAGGGCAGGGGTTCCCAAACTTTTTTGTCTCAGGGCAACCCATACATATTTTTTTAAATCTGAGGCATTTTCACTCCCAGCACCTTATATTCATAGCATATCGTCGTTGTCGGGTGGAAACCTTGTACTGTATGTCCAAAACCGTTCGTTTTGTATTTATCATCTATAAAATGTACTAAACTAGTGAAAAAAGCAGATCTACAAGCACACAACGCCTGGCGTTGTGTGCTTGTAGATCGGCTGTTTTTACTAGTTTTGTGCGACAGTCTTGTACGACTGCAGGGCTTTGCTTTACCAAAAGACATACGCATTTGAAACTTGGGGATACGAGGTTTCTGCCCGACAGTGAGGATATTTTAGTGATTATGTTGCGAGGAAAACATTGAGATAATAGCCATTTTGGTTAGAACTGACTGAAAATAACTTTGTACTTCAAGTTTAAAATGATACTAAATATTTAAGTGTTCAAATAAATTCCAAATATTATCAAATTATCTCGCGGCACCCCAGGGTGCCCCGTCACCCACTTTGAAAACCCCTGGAGTAGGGTACGGTACATACCCAGGGCTGCCACCCAGTAGGGGTACAGCTCCTTGGTGAGCAGGGCGTCCTCAGCCTGGGACAGGAAGGTCTTCAGGGTGTCGGTGACGTCTTCCAGACGGTGCTCCTTGTGGCGGAGCTTGACGTTGCGGGCGTCCCGGCCGAACTCCTCCAGGAGCAGAGCCACGCGGCCGGGCTCCCCCTGCCTCTCGTACACCCCCTCCTGGCACAGACCTGGAGGAGAGGATGGGGATGGATAAAATGGGATTGGATAACCGTTATTATCCGGCCAGTCACTTCTCGATGACGTCAGCGACGGCAGCAAATCTGGACAGCCTGTTTTGAGAACCTGTGGGATGCTTTTAACCTCCGCCTTCCCAAAACCAGAGAAAGACACAACGGTCAGAAATGGGACTTTGTGAGGATAGAAGGTGCTAGTGGGACCCCAAAAAAAGGTTTTAAAATAGGAAAAGTGAAATTTCATGGTGTATCACCTTTAACCCATTGATCGCAGTGTGACGACCTTGACGTGTTATTCACAAAAGGTCCAGGCCTCCACCTACGACTTGGACGACCTATCGCTAGATGGCGCTGTTCGCTAGCTTATGGGTTACCAATTATTTCCGGGGTAACCTGAAGGTCACCTGACACTGCGATGATGTCACCGGAACAAAAAGAGCGTTTCCCCGTAAAAAAAAAAAAACGCGGGAGCAGCCATCATTGGAGTGGATCTTCGCGAGTGGACTGGGATTAGTTTTTTCACTGCGCGGCATCGCCCGGAAAATAGAAGAGTGGCATATCGGAGTGGCGGGTGAGGGTTGAGGCGTGGATGGGCGTGCCATCCGCAGACGGTATGTGTGTCCCTTTAGTCAAGTGCAAGTGCTGTACCACTAAACCGTGCCTGTAAAGAATGTACTTGATACAGTCTCTTTGCCAAAAACTGCCGATCTACAAATGTTCTGCCTCCGAATATGGATGCTGGTGTTCCAAGTGTTTAACAAAAGTGGCATTTTAAGTTTTAAGCATATTTATTGTGATTGTCACGCTAATATCCTACTGTACATAGCAATTATTTTGGTCACAATAATAATGACATGAAATGTTCATATCGTCCTATTCCCTCGTGGAGAGAAAGATAGAAAAACATGGACGGATGGATGGATGGATGGATGGATGGATGGATGGATGGATGGATGGATGGATGAGTGGATTGATGAGTGGATGGGTGGATGCTCATTGGGGGGGGGGTGGTGGATGCATGGATACATGAATGTACAGTATGTGGGTTTGTTGGTTGGTATAGTACTGTAGGTAGGAAGGCAAACAAGCATGAATAAAGAGATGGATATTTGCTACAGTAAATCACCACCCGTTGGTGTCTGGCTGGTGCCTGGAAGGCTAATCCATCCATTCATTCATTTATTCATTCATTCATCCTTTATAGTCATTGCCATTTATTTCCATAAGTTGAAATAAATAAATAAAATCTGCTGTATAAAATCACAGCGTTTCAAATGTATTCATGGATTATGTAGTTGTACCAGAGCACAGCAGTCAACTCATGTTCACTTTAACTCTCAAATACCAGGAACGCACCCGAGTCGCGTTAGATTTTAACCACTTTAACCATTATTTTATGCCTTAACTATTGAAAAATAGCAGATATACAAGCTCACAGCGCGGCACCGAGTGCCGCGCTGCGAGCTTGTAGATCTGCTATTTTTTTTTAAACGTGAAAATGTGTGCAAGTCTTTGAATATCTTTGACCCGATCTTTGACCCGACTTCTAAATCCTTCCTCTGGGGGTCCCAGCTGTTCTCAAACTTTTTCATGTCAAGGACCCCCAAAATTAAATTTATTCGGCCACGGACCCCCATCTCAAAATACGTTGTTCCAGGGACCCCCCAGAAGCAGAGATTTGAGTTACAAAAGTCTGCTTTGAAAAGTATATATTGAAAGATTTGCACACATTTTCACAATTTTTCAAAAATAGCAGATCTACAAGCTCGCAGCGCGGCACTCGGTGCCGCGCTGTGAGCTTGTATATCTGCTATTTTTCAGTAGTTAAAGCAGTCAATAATCCTAGGCCTAAATGGGTTAAGAAGCAGGGACTGGCATTTGCCAAAGTACAGAATGAAATGTAAACAGCGAGTGAAGTAGAACAGCTGGGCCACAGTGTGTGTGTGTGTGTGTGTGTGTGTGAAAAGAGAGTCCCCTATCTGTATTCTGTCTCGGTCTGCCCTCTGTGGCTTTATCCAAAATCCCATAAAGCTATAGACCTTTTCACACTTGACAACATAAACATTCTAAATGGGACCAAGAGTATTTTTTTTTTGTGTGTGTGTTGCAGTCTATGTGAATATCAGTGGCTGACAGGAAATAAACTTGGACCTAAGCTGTTCCCTAGCAACACTATTCCATTGACAAGGTCTATACAATCCATTTAAAGCATTTAGGCCTGGGATTATTGAATGCTTTAACTATTGAAAAATAGCAGATATACAAGCTCACAGCGCGGCACCGAGTGCCGCGCTGTGAGCTTGTAGATCTGCTATTTTTGAAAAATCTTGAAAATGTGTGCAAATTTTTCGATATATATTTTTCAAAGCAAACTTTTGCAACTCAAAATGTTCCCTGGAAAAACATATTTTGACATGGGGGTTAGCGGCCAAATAAAATGTAATTTCGGGGGTCCTTGACATGAAAAAGGTTTGAGAACCACTGATTTAGAGGAAGGATTTAGAAGTCGGGTCAAAGATCGGGTCAAAGATATTCAAAGACTTGCACACATTTTCACGAGTTAAAAAAAAAAATAGCAGATCTACAAGCTCGCAGCGCGGCACTCGGTGCCGTGCTGCGAGCTTGTAGATCTGCTATTTTTCAATAGTTAAAGCACAAAATAATGGTTAAAGTGGTTAAAGTCTTGACGCCACTCGGGCACGTTCCAGGTATTTGAGGGTTAAACTCTGCGCACAACACAACAGAAGGGACATGAAATTCAGTGGAGAATAACGCCAACAGCATAGCCAGGGAACAGCTTTTCAACCCTGTTCAAAGAAAGGAATAAAGAAGTACATTGCAGGCAGCACAAGCTGGACAAGTTTGCTGATAAAACGTACACTACACAACACAACCTAATTTACCTATCGGGTGTCACTCACCGTACTGCGTGACAAACGCCATGCAGCTGTCCAGGACGATGGGGACGCCGTTTTTATTCAGCTGCTGGTTCCCCAGAGCATTGCCGTCGGTGCCCGCGGCCAGCGTGATGGCAGAGTGCCACAGCGCAAAGTCCAACTTGTTGAAGCCATGGATGTACACGGTCCTGTGAGCACAGTGGGGGAAAAACGTCACTGTTAAGCTGGTTGCACACTGCTGCGTTTTTCGGGCCGAATATCGGAGTGAATTTCGGAGCGCGTGAATAAAAAAATCAACCTCACGTTATGTCAGTCACGTTTGCACACTGCCGCCCGTTTCGCGCACCACTCGGTCCCTTGCTCTCTCTATCTCTCTCTCTCTCCTTGCCCTGAAAAACGCATTTCGCAACGAAAAACGCAGCAGTGTGCAACCACCTTTAGAGCTAAGAGCTTCGACATTCACAATTGATATTATTATCAGACATACTGTACATTTATGTTACTCTAAGGCTTATGTTAAGAACATTATTTTCTGAATAACACCCTGCACACAAGAAAATATAGGTTCTTCAGTGTTAGAATTTTTTTTAAATATATATATAGTTGGGAATAAATGTTTTCAATTTACGTGTTAAGATGTAGGACATATTGGGGAATTGATTGATTGAATACTTTATTAACAGCGTGCAAAAAAGGACAGAGGTAATAGATTTATACAAAAGGATGCTGAAAGGATAACCCAAAAAGTTCTATGGCTTATGTATCTATCTCCATTGAGGAATTGAAGGAATATAATTGAAGCCAGTAACCAAATAACTGATAATTAACTTAGAGAACGGTCTAAAAAGCCTTTTCAATTGCAAAGGGAGGCCAGTAGGCCATTACTAGATTCAAGTCTTGTTTCAAAAGACAAGACACCATTTGATTCGAACAGCTGAAAGCAATTAGGGAATAATTTAAAAAAAAAACATACGTATTGTGCTACACTAACAGGGAAAGAAAGCTTCTTGTGATGTTGGCCTACTGTATGTGTTAAAAGCTCAGATGTGTGACATGTGGCCCCTCGCCTCGCTCTCCCGGCCCGGAGCAGCTGCTCCAGGAAGGCTTCAGTTTACAGTAAATCATGTGGTTAGTGCAGGTGAGGCAACACGCAGGGGCGTCACAGGGGGGGGGGGGGGGGAGTGGGACTGAGTTACTAGGGCCCAATGTGGAGGGGCCTTAATTATTTTGTACTATAGCTATTGAAAAATAGCAGATATACAAGCTCACAGCGAGCTTGTAGATCTGATATTTTTGAAAATGTCTGCAAATCTTTGAATATATGTACTTTTTAAGCGAACATTTGTAACTAAAATGTTGCTTCTGGGGGGGGGTCGCTGGAACTAAATATGGTGAGATGGGGGTGGCCAAATACATATCATTTTGGGGGTCCTTCACATGACAAACAAAGTTTGAGCACCACTGACATAGAAACATAGGTTTTTCAACAACAAAAAAAAAATATTCAAAGACTTTTTCACAAAATGTTCAAGATTTTTCAAAAATAGCAGATCTACAAGCTCACAGTGAGCTTGTATGTCTGCAATTGTTCAATAGTTAAAGCAACATAATGCGTTCCCAGTCAAAATGGGTTAAACCCACCCTCCCCTCCCCCTATGGAGAACATTCATGGGGGGCCCGCAGTGAATCCTTGTACCCAGGGCCCAGAATTTGGTGCGACACCCCTGGCAACACGCTTGCTAACAAGGCCCCCCCCCCCCCCCCCCCCATCACGAAGCTAACAGAAAACACTGCCCTCTGTAATGCTTGGTGTTACCGTGTCACATTGGCAAGTTTACACGCCTTTAGTTCTCCCTTTAACTTCTTCAGTGCCATATTTAAAGTGGGACCTCTTATATTGCCGGTTCACCAACAAAGGGTTAAAAAAATAGTGTGCACGCTGGTGCACACATTCGTGCACAGATCATGCACTATGCATGTGCATGCTTTTCACAGCTTTCAAACAAAAAAATCCGCTTGGAAATCCGTTCAGGCATTCAGGAGAAGGCAGCCCTTATGTTTTCTTCAAATGTAAACAAACATGGCTGCCATGTTTGAAAGATGGGGTTGGTATGGGGGTTAAACATGCAATTTCGCGATCGCGATCATGGCTAGTACACTGTTGGAGGTCCAAATTTTTTTTTTTTCAAAAATGTTTTTTTTCAAAAAAAAATGTTTGTTTTATAATTTTTTTTAAAAAGACGTCCAGAAGACGTCTGGCAGGGAGGTCCAGGGCCGGATGTAAGCTCTAGTAGTAGGTGGGGCGAGAGGAAATGCCAGGGGGGCAACCTTTTTAGGGGGTCATAACGCCAGAAATGCATAAAAACCTATGCATTTTGGCACACTTATACCAATGACACACCACACCATGCTGTGTACAGTACAAGTCACAGAACTTAAGAAATAAAATACACAAAAAAGTAAAAAAAAAAAAGAAAATCACACCCGTGTGAACTGAGCGGTGGTTTACCCACCTCATAGATCATGTGTACCGATTTTTGTGACATTTGAAGAAAATATGTAGGAAAAGGAGCAAAAAGTGTGTTTTGGAGAAAATTCAAGATGGCGGAAAATCTATCCTGGCGCAAATGGGCGTGGCCTATATGGGGAGATGCGTCTTGACCCAAGGAATCCAGGGAAAAAAGAATTTTAATTTTCCGATCTACGGTTCAAGAGTTACGGGGCAAAACGTAAAGTAGGCCGTTATAGCGCCACCATGAGGCCGAGTGATGTAATTATTTTTCGATTCATTCTTAAAATCATTATGAATCTCCTCTCCGAGGTTTGAAACTGTAGCTCCAATGGTTTACGAGAGAAAAATACTTGAAAGTGATTTCTTGCATTGTCCCATTATAAGTCAATGGGGACAATTAAGCGTCGTTTTTTGCCGATTACGTCGGCATGGTAAGGCGGATCGGAACGAAAGGTAATAGCACACCATTCCCGGCCAAGCCGCACATTTTGATGTATATATTGCGCGAGTGGCGTAAATGGTGCGGCACTAGTTACGCGCCGAAGTTTAGGCTACATACAGACACGGACGGAGACAGACAGACCCACACACACGGCCACGTATAGGAGCGTTGTGACCACCGCTCAAAAAAAACAACAAAAGGTTAAAGAAATGATAAATAATGTGATGACAAAAGACAGACATGTTACTGGTGTGATAGCTATATAAACTGATGTGATTGACAAAGATGAATGCAAATGATACTATAAACTGATAGATATAGATTGATACACTGATATGAGACTAGATGGATGATAGATATGATACTGGATAGATTGAGACACTGAGATGACACTAGATGGATGATAGATATGATACTGGATGGATAGATTGATACACTGATATGACACTAGATAGACAGACAGACAGACAGACAGACAGACATGACACTAGACAGACAATGACATTATATTTCCTCCAAATTTGCGACAAGGAAAACAAAAGCACGCATCTAGCTTCACTGAATATTCCAGCCATGGTCTTCCTCCACGGTACCAGCCCGGGCTGAATGCGCGTGCTGTCTTGCCAAAATGACGTTTTGGAAACACAAGATTAGCGGGCTGTGATGGTGCTGTTGTGCTTAAGCCAGTGCTGTTAGCAGCGGCCACTGCTGCGTCGTGTACGGCGAAGCTTTCAGCTTGTGTTGCCGTGCTTGTGGAACTCAATTGGGGGTTAGGGTTTGGATCGGGTCGAGGAGCAGCAGCTCTACCTCCTGCTCCCTGTGTGCTGTTGTCGGCGGCCGCTGCTGCGTTGCGAACGGCGACGCTTTCAGCTTGTTGCCGTGCTTGTGGAACTCAATTGGGGGTTAGGGTTTGGGTCGGGTCGAGGAGCAGCTGTACCCCGAGTCGACGACGGCTCGGAGCCTGCCTCTGGACTGACTGGAGCCGTAGCAGCAGTGCTACACGCGTCGCGAGGTTTAGAAACCAGAAATCGACGCATATTGACCGAAAGAGCCAGAGAAAGAGAACAGAAGTTAAAGTGAAACAAGCTGCAAGCACAACTAAAAAACAAACTGTTCCTTCTCTCGATTAGTTCCTTAATGCGCTGGATAAAACTGAAGTTAGTTGGCAACCAGAAGTGGTGCGTGTACTTGTCTGTCGAGACGAGACTGACTGCTGTTCCCTCCTACGCATTCAACGCATATCGGGGGCGGAGCTGCTGGCCTGGCTGGAACATTATTATTTGTTTTACTTCTTTTGAGGTGCAGAGAGGGAGAGAGATGGCATTGGCGATCGGAGTTTTTAAAATGTATATATAATGAAATGGTGTTGGTTTTGGTGGTGCGACAGCTGTAGCATAATATTAAAAAAAAAAAAAAAACGAAATATATATATTTTTATTTTTTCATGCCATCTTGTTTGGTGGGGCAGACAGGGCATTTAGGGGGGCAATGCCCCCCCTTGCCTATGGGGAGATCCGGCCCTGGGGAGGTCCATAGTTAAAAAGACGTTTTTATTATAGAAAACGTCTTTTTTGGCAGGGTATGAGTTAACAACCATCACAGGAGTCGCCCTTACCTTCCACCCTCGACCATCAGCAGCACTTGGATCTTGTCCTCGCCCTCCGTATGTGTGGACACAGCTGGGTGACAGAACATGAACACTGGATCAGGAAAACGGTGAGCATGTACAGTACAAGTAGGGCTGTCACGATATGACATTTTACATGACGATTAATTGTCACTCAAATAATTGGCGATTAACGATTTAATTGTGTTTTTGTCGTTGATAATTACATTTCTGTTTGGCTTTTAAGCTTTGAAGTTGTACATGGTAGATATGACACATAACCTAAATATACAAAGAAATTACTGACATATTTGACAACTTACTACTTAAAAAATAACTTTGATAGTGGAAATAGCCGATCTACAAGCTCACAACGCGTCGCGATGTGACGCGTTGTGAGCTTGTAGATCTGCTATTTCCACAAATTTTTTTTTTTTAAAGGTTTGTTTTTGGGCTTTTTGCCTTTATTGGATAGGACAGTAGACTGACAGGAAATGGGGGAGAGACAGGGAGTGACATGCGGCAAAGGTCGCTCGGATCGGGAATCGAACCGGCAACGCAGACAGGCATTGATGCCGAAATGGCAATGCCTATATGGTATGCGCCTGGTCCACTAGGCCACCAGGCGCCCCCCTATTTCCACAATTTTTGACTTTTTAAAAAAAATATATGAACATTTTTCAACATGGAAACGATTATGACAATTATGAAAAATAATCACGATTATGTCAAAAAATCACGATTAGACGATTATGTAATAATTGTGACAGCCCTAAGTACAAGCATGTAAAAGCAGTGGTTCCCTAACGGCGTGCCATGGGGTTTTGTGACAAGCCCACATCATTATTGCAGTAGCCTATACTGTATACCAGTGTTTCTCAAATGGGGGTACGCGAAGGTACTGAAGGGGGTACTCAAGAGAATTTACCCCAAAAAGAAGAATAGAGGTATTAATCATGCTAATATTGTTCATAGTTAAATAATTGACTACAATTGAATGAGGAGGGTAAAAAACATGTACTGTTATCTTTAAGTTTTAACCCCAGCATCCCTATTCAGGGTTCACCAAAATTAATAAATAAAAAAAAAACGCGTCATAACGTTGGGATGCGTTGTTGTGAGCTTGTAGATCTGCTATTTTTGGTGAAAAGAGTTGGTGAAGAGAGTTGGGGTAGATCAGGGGAAGGCAAACTTTATGATCAAAAGAGGATTTTTTTGGCCAAAAACGTATTAAAATATGTTTGGAGCCACAAAAAGATGTTTGCTTTATATATTAATTTGTGCTTTTTCTGGTCTTTCAATATTACTTTTTTACTGTAAATTATTTGTATTGTTTGCTAACTTCTCAAAGCAGATCAAGTACACCAATAAGCCAGCATGTGTTGGTGGTGAAAGCAAACAACATATCCAAGCATTCATATATTCTTTATTTTCCTTCAATAATTAGTTTCTTATTTTTATCTGGTCTCTAGGCAATAACTGTTTTGTGAGAATGTTAGATCAGTGTTTCTCAAATGGGGTACGCGAAGGTACTACTCAAGAAAATTACCCCAAAAAGAAGAATAGAGGTATTAATCATGCTAATATTGTTCATAGTTAAATAATTGACTACAATTGAATGAGGAGGGTAAAAAATCTTAAATGATGACACATGGAGAAACTTGATATGAGATTGGATGGGGTGCTTAATATTATATAGCGTCATATACCACTATTTATGTATACTATAATTGCAGTTTTATAAGTTTTATTTTGTTGCCGGGTAAAGGGGGTACTTGGATTCAGAAATCAGGGAAAGGGGGTACTCAAGCCAAAAAAGATTGAGAAACACTGCTGTATACGACTATACCAGGGGTTTTCAAAGTGGGTGACAGGGCACCCTGGGGTGCCGCGACGGCAGTCCAGGGGTGCCGCAACATAATTTGATAATATTTGAAATCAATGTGGACATTTTAAAATATATTTAGTATCATTTTAAACTTGAAGTACAAAGTTATTTTCAGTCAGTTCTAACCAAAATGGCTATTATCTCGCTTTCCTCGCAACATAATCGTTAAGATATGCTATAAATATAAGGTGCTGGGAGTGAAAATTAGGAAAATAATAATGTACGGGTGCCTCGGATGAAACAAATATTTATAGGGGTGCCCCGAGCCCAAAAGGTTTGGGAGCCCCTGGACTATAATATAGTGCAGTGGTTCTCAAAGTGGGTCCCGTGCAGGGACGTGCTGGCCATTGGGAAAAGCGGGACAACTCCCGAACGGCCGGTTCATTCCCAGTACAGGCCGGCCATTAGGAAAAAAATAAAAATAAAATGTCGGCCTTCGTTCCATTTTGGGGGCTAGGCGGCCAATAAAGTAAATCGTCACTGTCGGTCAGAAACTTCATCCAAGTTTCAAATTTGTACATTGTTTCGCAAAGTAAAGCCCTGCTTCATCAGACAAGGCCGTCGCACAAAAGTAGTGAAAACAGCAGATCTACAAGCACACAACGCCTCGCGGTGCGAGGCGTTGTGTGCTTGTAGATCGGCTGTTTTCACTAGTTTAAATCATTTTTTAAATGATAAATACAAAACAAACGGTTTTGGACATACAAGGTTGGTTTCCACCCGACAACAACAAAATATAACTCATGTACAGTAATTGGCCCACTGGCTTGTCACTTGTCATGATCTGAAATGGCAAATCTTTGAGTAGCAGCAGCACTATAGAGAGAGATCTCTCTCTATAGCACTCAATGAGGGCCTCTCCAACTCTTTTTTCCCGGGCTGAATCAGGGGCCCAGCACGTCCCTGGTCCCGTGGCACCCTAGGGTGCCACGACGAAAGTCCAGGGTGCTGCAGAGTACTTTGATGATATCTGGAAATTATCCATTTTATTAAGACGGACAAGCAAACCTCCTCGACAAAAATAGTTCCTATTGTCCCTATAGGTGACAATATGGCACAATATAAAAGAATAGCAAAATTAACCCATCTGCGAGCTCACGATGCGTACCTTGCACTGTGTGAGCTTTTAGATCTAGTATTTCCACAATGAATACAGGTGTGCGTTGAGATTTTGGCTTGGATTGAATTCATGGATTTGTTTTTGTTTTTTGTCGCATTCCTATGCCAATACTGTAATTTGATGACCAGCAGTGGTTCCCTATGGAGACAAAAATAGCCTGCTTTGTTCCCTAGACAAGTCTAGGGAACAAAATTATTGTTATAGACGAGTCTCAAATTATTGGCTCAGGGATGTGACAAAATCAAAGGAATATCCATGAATTATGGATATTATGGATTATTAATATCATGGCTTCATGGAGTGAGTAATCGATAGGGGAAGAAAAGTCATTTGGGGGGTGAACTATGCCTTTAAGTCTGCTTTTATAAATATTTAACCAACAAGAGCTTATTGTGATTTCATCAGAACACATGTATTTTTCCCCTGAAAAAACACACTACAATATTTCCACCCAACAGCAACACAATAATACATTCATTGTGCTCTGCAGAATAGTACATGTTGACAAGACAGGTCACAGACCAGACAGTAGGAAATATTAAAGTGGAGTTATGTAATGGCATACAACGACCCTTATAATCTCTCACCGCATCACCACAATGAATACTGACCACCCAAAAATAAAGCACCCAGGAGAATACCTGGAAATAAGGAGAGATATAGCTGAAAATAGGAACATGTTTGGTGAGTTCGGATGCTTGTAGGAGCAGCATGCTATGATTTAAAAAAAACATGATGTCAAGATTTTGGCAGCTCTGTCAGTATTACAGGCCATGTGAATCCACTGTCGGCTACAAAAATAATTATATATATTTTAAGGGGCCCTACCTATTTTAACAGACAGGCATGTATGACACATGACACCATTACCCGGTCATCACAAACTGTTGTACTGTAAAACAAAATCTCACTAAACGTATGATTTTCTTCATACAAATCCTTGCAAAAAGTACATTTCTTTACCCTTTCCCATAAACATATTGACAGTGGTGGAAAGTAACTACCTTTACTCAAGTACTGTACTAATATACAGCTATTTACTGGACTATTTCCAATTTTCAATACTTTTACTTCTACTCCACTACAACTCAGAGGCAATTGTTGTCTTTCTTTAACCACTTATTAGGCCTTTAGCCTTATTTATACTTTGGCTATTTGAAAATAGCTGATCTACAAGCTCACAACACGTCACATTTTCAAATGATTTGTACACATATTGAACTTGTAAAATGGGACATTCTGCATAATGAGTACTTTCACTGTAGGTACTTTAAGTATATTTTGATGCCAACACTTTTGTAGTTTTAAATAGCTGACTTTTGCTTGTAACTGAGTATTTCTAGTTTGTGGCATTTATACTTTTACTTAGGTAAAATGTGTCAGTACTTTTTCCACCACTGCATATCGATTGTTTCGCGATAAATCGCGTCTGGCAGGAAATTTGAAGCCGGCAACCTTGCTAAGCCTGGCGCACAAGGCACACATGCTCGTTAAAACCGGAACATACAAGAGGACTTATAATTAATGTTATAAATAGAAAGTCCTGCTACGTCTCACCAGCAAGTGTTTGGAAAACAATTAATCCCCAATCATCTCATCAGCTGCCAAATTGTTTGTTCCTATTTAGTGTAGCAGCTTTTCAAGGGCATTTCATTGTGATCTAGACAAGTGGAGGAGGGGGTGAGAAAGCAGTGAAGATTAGACATTGCTATTGACGAGTGTTATCAGTTAAAACCCATTTAGGCCTAGAATTATTGAATGCTTTAACCAGTGAAAAATAGCAGATATACAAGCTCGGTGCCGCGCTGCGAGCTTGTAGATCTGCTATTTTGAAAAAGTTGTGAAAATGTGTGCAGATCTTTGAATATATGTATTTTTAAAGCGTACCTTTGTAACTCAAATTTTGCTTCTGGGGGGTCCCTGGAACTAAATATTTTGAGATGCGGGTCCGTGGCCAAATACATATCATTTTGGGGGTCCTTCACATGAAAAGGTTTGAGAACCACTGACATAGTAGTCTCTCAAGAACAGACTAACTGAGCTGTGAAAAGGAGCTTCTCTTTGACGATGGCAGGCCAGATTGCTGACATAGAAACATGGGTTTTTCAAAAACTCTTAGAAGGATTCAAAAGACACTTATTATAGAATCGGGTCAAAATTCTGATTTTTACGATTTTTCACAAATAGCAGATCTACAAGCTCGCAGTGCGGCACTCGGTGCCGCGCTGTGAGCTTGTAAATCTGCTATTTTTCAATAGTTAAAGCATAAAATAATGATACGCAATAATGTGTACCCGTTCTGAATGGGTTAAAGGAACATTTTGTCGTTGTTTGAACGAACAAATTGAAAGTCTCTTTTATCCACCTCTCAGATCAGGAGAAAATATTTTCATGTTTAGGTTTGTGTTATGTTTACGGGATGGAAAAATAAAAATAAAAAAGGTAACTCTGTGGCCTTGTAATTAGGTGCTGTATTCCTGTAAGGGAGATTATCACATTTTTTTCCCACAATGGTGATGGTTTTAGCAGGAGAAATTAACCCATTTAGGCCTATAATTATTGAATGCTTTAACCAGTGAAAAATAGCAGATATACAAGCTCACAGCGCGGCACCGAGTGCCACGCTGCGAGCTTGTAGATCTGCTATTTTTGAAAAAGTCGTGAAAATGTGTGCAAATCTTTGAATATATGTATTTTCAAAGCGAACGTTTGTAACTCAAATTTTTGCTTCTGGGGGTGGTCCCTGGAACTAGATATTTTGAGATGCGGGTCCGTGGCCAAATACATATCATTTTGGGGGGTCCTTCACATGAAAAGGTTTGAGAACCACTGACATAGTAGTCTCTCAAGAACAGACCAACTGAGCTCCATTTAAGTGAAAAGGAGCTTTTCTTTGACGATGGCAGGCCAGATTGCTGACATAGAAACATGGGTTTTTCAAAAACTCTTAGAAGGATTCAAAAGACACTTATAGAATTGGGTCAAAAATAGCAGATCTACAAGCCGAGTGCCGCGCTGCAAGCTTGTAGATCTGCTATTTTTCAATAGTTAAAGCATAAAATATGGGTTCTGAATGGGTTAAACCCTTTTCAGTGGACTGGTGCTATAAAGACGCGTCATGAAGCTATGAATTAGCCTCCCAACCTCGTTCGTGCTAGATAAGCTGCCGCCAGGGCGTCCTGGGACTGAACTCTCCACCTGAACGGTGATGCCTCGCAAATGAATCCCGCTTCAACTTTGTTTAATGGGCCAGCAGCAACAGATGCAATGCAACAATGTTTCAAATAGAGCTGCACTTTGATATTTTTATAATGTGTAGTAAGGGATGGGATGATATGAAAATGTCATGTCATGGCATGATTATTGTGACCAAAGAAATTGTGATTTACGATATTATCGCGAATATCCCCAACATCCATTATCCCGGGGCCGAACATTTGCCAAAAAATAGCCGATCTACAAGCTCACAACGCGTCGCACGACTTGTTGTGAGCTTGTAGATAGGCTATGTTTTGGCAAAGAGATTTGGTAGAGAGTGGAAAAAAAGACTGTGTCAAGTAAGTTTTTTCCAGGTCCATATTTACCAATTATACCTATTATAGGGGTTTAAGTGGTACCGGATATGCAGCTCGGCAAATAAAAGGTGAATTGATCCCAGTGCAGGATGGAGGACAATTTCACGTACATTTTTTATCTCCACGATACGATTATCGTGAGTGAATTTTTATCACGATAAACGATCATAGGGATTATCGTCTCATCTCTATCTAATGTGTAGCCTGCGAGCTGGTTCAGTGAGCATTACTTTTTTGTTGTAATCATTTTTATCCCACGATTCTGTAACCCATTTTTTCACCCAGTGCCAATTGCCTATGTAATCCTGGGCTCTGCTCTCCCTCTGCCGTGCCTGGGGAGACAACGGACTGACCTCATGCTTCCTTCTGCATGAGTAGTCCAAGTTGCTTCTTTTCACCTGACAGGGGGGATTTCCCTGGTTTGGACGTACAGTAGCACGTGGAAGGAACACGTTATTCCAACCAGTTCCTTTCCCCCCCATCAGGCGCCCCAGCTGGATTATAGAGACCAGGATTACTGCGAGGGTATCTACCCTAGGAGACACGGGGAGAACATGCAAACTCCACACAGAAAAGCCCTTTCGCCAACCCCACCTAGGGTATGGGCGCTGATGACGCGGAGGAGGGAACACGCCCCCAGCGCCCACAGCGAAGCATGAGCATTACTAAGTGGGTGTATAACCGATGTGTGTTAAACAATGACGTGGCAATCAGCTGTCCAATTTGGCCGGTTATTTAAAACACACCACATTCACTGTTCTTCCTCCTGCCGTCAGCATTCCCCGGACTGTTGGTACTGTATGCACCCGTTTTCTCCCTCCACCACCCCAGCACCACCAGTGGGCTCTGCTCTGCTATTAGTTCTGTTCCCCATGGGAGGGGGGAGGTTGTTACCGTTACTGTACTGTATATCCATCTCCCTGCTCTTAATGGTTAACGATGGTTGTCTAAATGTGCTGAGCAGGGAGAAATATTGAGCAGAGCCTGAACGCCAAGATAAAATATAATATTCACACTTGTATTTACATTCCATAAATAAAATATTGATTTCAATCTGTCCGTTAGTCATCTGACTGAACTGTATTAATACTGGTCAATATTTATGACTTTGAGTGATCCAGGTACTGTACATATTCCTTCTGTATATAACAATCATTCAGTGCAATAATGATGTGCAATACCCAAAGTGTAGGAAAAAGCCAGTGTAGGAAAAAAATCAATAGCCAAAAACAATGCATAGCCAAATATTCTTCCAGGATCCTTGATAAATTACAAAGCTTTTCCAGGACTTGCCAATTTCAAAAATATCTGACTGTGGGGACCCTGAGATAAACCATTGGCGTTTCGTGGAACGATATGCCACTCCCAAGGACAAATGTTCGGCGAGTGCTCATGTTGGTTCGCTCCAACGAACGAACCAGCCGTTTCGGGAGTTGTCCCGCTTTTCCCAATGGCCAGCACGTCCCTGCTGCCAGGCGATCACATGCCCACGAGTGAGCAGTCGATGGCCTCGCGCATCACTGCGCGCACCGTCCGAGTTTGGCAAGCCATGGTGGACAGAGTAGCTCATCATCAAGTGAACCAAAGTTTCAGCTCCAGGGTTGGGCGCAGGGTTTTTCCTTGGGGCACATAGTAGTACATGCACAAGGGCATTGCATGGGATTATTATTTTATTATAATATTTTATTATTATTATTATTATTATTTATTTTTTTGGCATTTGAACACCCTTTACATCTGAGTGTTGGTTAAAATAATATTGAACCAATGGAAAGTAGTAAAAAGTGCTTGGGACAAAACCTCCTAACTCCACACTTTCTGCCAAACCAGCTAACTCCACCTGATTGGCCCTCTCTTTTTTCCCATAAATATGTGCTATTGAACACCCTTTACATCTGTGTGTTGGTTAAAATAATGAACATTTTGTAATTTGGAGGTTTCGGCCCGACAACAGAGATATATAAAATAAAAATTACAGGCAGACAAACAGACAGACAGACAGACAGACAGACAGACAGACAGGTACTAAGCTATAGCCTACTATTGCAACTTCCTTTTTTTTTTTTTCTTATAATTTTTATCCCACGATTTTTGCAACCCATTTTTCACCCAGTGCCAATTGCCTATGTAATCCTGGGCTCTGCTCTCCCTCTGCCTCGCCTGGGGAGACAACGGACTGACCTCATGCTTCCTTCTATGCATGAGGAGCCCAAGTTGTTTCTTTTCACCTGACAGGGGGGATTTCCCCGGGATGGACGTAGCGCGTGGAAGGAACACGTTATTCCAACCAGTTCCTTTCCTCTCCATCAAGCGCCCCGGCTGGCCAGGGGGAGGCATTGTTGAGACCAGGATTGCTGCATGTTTTTGTGAGGGTATCAACCCTAGGAGACACGGGGAGAACATGCAAACTCCACACAGAAAGGCCCTATCGCCGACCCCACCTAAGGTGTGGGCGCCGATGACGCGGAGGGAGAAACACGCCCCCAGCACCCACAGCGTTCCCCGGCGGGAATCGAACCCAGGACCTTCTAGCTGTGAGGCGAAGCGCTAACCACCGTGCCCCCTACTGTTGCAACTTCCAAATGATCTTGTGAATGTTTGCCATTAGCAAGAAAAAGTCCATCCCTACAAGAATCTGTTGTCCACATCCATCATTCATAATACAGAACTCTTCCTCGGGTCTGGACTTATAAATGAATCATTGTTGGTCCAGTAAAGACAATAGTGTTCTCTAATCTGCGGTGATGTATTATGCGGGCTTATCGTCTGGATGTCCTCTGTTTAACACACCACCAACCATACGCAGTGCAACACACACTTTCAAATATACCGGCGCTGCAGTCTGGGGCTGGTGCCTATCGCTTTAGTTTTTCTACCAGCAAAGCAAGGGGATTAATATTGTTCCCTATTCAGCCAGTCTTTACAGAAATCCACTGAGAAAATTGCACTGAATGAGTTCAAAGACGATACGCTTATCTTGTTTGAAAACCTGTTATTTCAAATAGTCGTTAGGCGGGGAGGCCTGATTTGAGCTACTGTGACAGGTTAATGATTATCCTACAGTATCTGTCATTTTTCTTTCGCCCTCTTTTTTCCCCTCCGCTTCCAGTTATTTTGTGAGGCAGACGTCTTGACACAGACGTTTACAAAAGACTGGCTTTTCCAGTCCCGAACACGAACTGACGGTCTGAGCCCTGGGGCAGCCATCTTGTTGTGTGGTGTTGATGCTGCAACCTTTCCTTCCTCTGGGAGGGTAAGAGAGGTGGCAGAGGAAGTTTAACTCTAATGACTAGTAGTTATTTACTACTCACTTAAACCAGTAGTTCTCCAAGTGGATTTTAGGGACTCTCTAGGTTCCTTTCCTTTAAATTGACCCTTACAAGTCTGTACCTTTGACAGTGTACAAATGGAACCAAATGGGCCCGTCATGGTCCATTTGGTTCCAATTGTACACTGTCAAAGTTAAAGGACCACTTCACCTCTGGGACAACCAGATCTTACTTTATTGTTGTTTGGGACACGATCAACACAAGTTATTTTGTTCAATCTGTGTTGTGAGATATTTTAGTATTTCAGCATGACTTGTGATGCATTTTGCATCATATGATGCAGCATGATGATTGTGTTGATTGTGTCCCAAACAACAATAAAATAAGATCTGGTGTGAAGTGGGCCTTTACGGGGAGACCTTAAATTTCAAAGTTTGAGAACCACTGACTTAAACCCTTTAGTAAACTGGAGTGCACCAGGGGTCTATCTAGGCTCTAAAATTGTTTCCTCTCTACACCTAATCTCCAAATAGCCAATCTACAATATCATCTATTTTCACTAAATGTTCACCCAGAAACCCCAGAATAGGCTAGTGTAGTTTATCATTATTATTTTTTTCTTTTTTTTTCTCCCACGGTTTTGTAACCCATTTTCTCACCCAGTGCCAACTACCTAACCTGTAGTCCTGGTTTCCGCTCTCCCCCTGCCGCGCCAGGGAAATTGGGGAGCACCTGGCTGGCTAGGGGGAGGTAGTATAGAAACCAGGACTACTGCATGTTTTTGTGAGGGCTTCTACCCTAGGAGACAGGGGGAGAACATGCAAACTCCACACAGAAAGGCCCTATCGCCATAGCCTGATACTTCAGTCCGCACATCACCACCCCCTGTTGGTGGGTGGTTTGTAGTGTGGACTGAAGCTGCACATATTTTATTTTATTTCGAGCGCACCTGAAGAGCGGGCGCATTGAATGGGCCAATCAGGGTTGTATGCTTGGGGCACGTGGTTTGGCTGCTCCGGTCCCAGCCGGTCCCAGCCCCCTCCAAACAGAGCTCTTGAGCTCACGTGAGACTCGCTCGTGGACTCTGATTGGTGTCCTCTGCCCACGTGAGAGTCTAGTGGACTCTGATTGGTCCGTGAAAACTGTCATGGCGGAGTCAGACTCGACTCGTATTATTTTAATAAACTATGAAATAGTGCCGTTTAATCACGTTTTAATACCATTTTGCACTAACGTTAACGTGCAGACATATAATATGTTATGAGAAATAACGTATTTTTGCAATGTCACGCCACGTCACCGTCGCGTGTGTGTGTGTGTGTGTATGTGTGTGTGTGACGTCAATAGGCTTTAGCCCGCCCACGCCGAAGTAGAATCTCCGTCCGTAATCTCAGACTCTCTCCCGAAGTGAAACGTAGTGTGAGATGTCTGGCGCTCGCAGTCAGGCAACTATCGCCAACCCCACTTAGGGTGTGGGCACTGATGATGACGCGGAGGGAGGAACACGCCCCCAGCGCCCCCCCCCCCGGCGGGAATTGAACCCAGGACCTTCTAGCTGTGAGGCGAAGCGCCAACCACTGCGCCACCGTGCCCCCCCCATTATTCTTTTTTAATCATAAATGAGGAAAAGTTTGAAATAACCACTAGGGTTCATGCGGTTCCTCTCTCGCCCCTCCACAGAGGCTTCTCTTCACGCTGGTGTGTTGCAGCCAAGTAAATGACAGTTAATCCCATGTCACAGCCTGCGCTTCCTACAGGGAAACCCCGCCATGTTCCAGAGTGTTATGTCACTTCACAAAAGACCCCGTCCCCTCTGGCGCCATGCAGAGGGCCCTTGCCAGCTGTGACGAGCATGCTTTTCAAAATGCCATAAAATACATACTGTATACTGCATTGCGTGCTCCTTAAGGCAGTTGAGGCTGGGGAAACATTATGATTTGATCCACAGATAGCGGTAAATGGATTAAAAAGGATTCATCGATCTTTGCATATCTTTGTATATCTGCTATTTTTTTATATTTAAAGCATAAAATATTGTGTCATAATGTGTTCAGGCCTAAATGGGTTAAAGCATGGGTCTTCAACAGGGGGTCCTCATAGTTACTACAGGGGGTCCTCCAAATCTTTGAGTGATAGGTTTTTTTTCTTCTAATTGTATATATTATACAATTATATATCCATATCCATATGTCCATATTCTGTGAACTTTAGCCAAAAATAGCAGATCTACAAGCTCACAACGCCTCGCGCTGCGAGCTTGTAGATCGGCTATTTTTGGCAAAGAGCTTTGGTGTAGGGGGAAAAAGAGCTGAGTTTTCAATGTACTTAGTACAGAGTGAAAGGTCAAGTTTATTAAGTATTGACGTTTCAAGTGGTTAAATATCTGAAAACACAAAGTGACATGAATCCAAAATACACTGATGATTGTGCTGTCAAACGATTAAACTATATGGAATCTATGAACAGGTTGTGGGGGTCCCTGCTTCATCTCTCTCTCAACTAAGGGGTCCTTGGTCTGAAAACGTTGAAGACCCTGCTTTAAAAAGTGGTGGAAAAACTACTCACATTTTTTACTTTACCCATTTAAGACAGGAACCCTTTTTGGGGTTTTTACCTTTCAAGACAGGAACCTGTTTGGGGTTCTTGTTGCTATGTACAACTACAGTATATAGCAACATATATATTTTCTTTTGTAATTTTGGAATAAATATTTGTTTTTCAGAAAGCTTATATCAGGATTTAGAAAGCTTTTTTTTTTTTTATCGGCCTCAGTCCTAAACGCGCTAAGTAAAAGTATCAATACTGCATTCTAGAAAAAGTCAGGTATTTAATACAACGGCATCAAAATATACTTGAAGTACCAAAAGTAAAAGTATCATTATGCAGAATATCCCATTTCAAACGTATACAAATCTTTTTGAAAATAGATCCTTGTGAGAGAGGCTTGATAAGGGGCCAGCTTGATTCATCAGGCTGGCCCCAGTATGCATTGAAGGGGGAAAAAAAAGAATCAGGTGAGATTCATTCTTTGCTCTTGAGTGTAATGGTAATGGCAGACCCCGACTCATTAGTTGTAAACAAAAGAGAAAAGCAGCTGAAAGCGAGACAGGTGGGTATATATCGTCGTTGTCGGGTGAAAACCTTGTAGGTCCAAAACCGTTTGTTTTGCATTAAAAATTATTTAAACTAGTGAAAACAGCCGATCTACAAGCACACAACGCCTCGCACCGCGAGGCGTTGTGTGCTTGTAGATCGGCGGTTTTCACTACTTTTGTGCGACAGCCTTGTATGATGAAGCAGGGCTTTACTTGGTGTAAAAAACATACAAATTTGAAACTTGGAGATACGAGGTTATACTTACTAAGCTCTTGTAGCTGCTTGAGCCGCAGCTCTCCCTGCTCCGCCCCCTCTCCTTCCCCGGAGCTGAAGCGCAGGCGGGACGAGCCTCCCAGGGAGAACCAGCCCACTCTCCAGTGGTAGAGGTCGTGGCCCTCCTTGTAGTGCAGTCTGCCCATCAGTTCGCTGTCTCTCCGCAGCGTTCCCTCCGCCGTGCACGGGACGAAGCACTGCGGGGCAGAGGAGCACAACGCAAAACAGCGGGTTAAAGCAGGGGTCTTCAAAAAATGTTCCGGGCCAAGGACCCCTTAGTTGAGAGAGAGAGATGAAGCAGGGACCCCCCACAACCTTATCATAGATTCCATAATACTGTAGTTTCATCGTTTGACAGCACAATCATCAGTGTATTTTGGATTCATGTCAATTTGTGTTTTCAGATATTTAACCACTTGAACCGTCAATAATTAATGAACTTCACCTTTCACTCTGTACTTAGTCTGCCCTTTTCCCCCTCTACATCAAAGCTCTTTGCCGATCTACAAGCTCACAACGTTGCGAGGCGTTGTGAGCTTGTAGATCTGCTATTTTTGGCTAAAGTTCACGGAATATGGATAGATTATTATATAATATAAAAAAGGGAAGAAAAAAAACGTTCTGTCAATCAAAGATTTGGAGGACCCCCTGTAGTAACTCTGAGGACCCCCTAGGAGTCCCGGACCCCCTGTTGAAGACCCATGGGTTAAAGCATTGGTTCTCATAGTGGGGTCCTTGAGCGAGTTCCATGGTGTCCCCAGCTAAATGATGGTTAGGAACCAAATGGACCCTTACGGGCATGTAACTTTCAGAGTTACATACCCATAAGGGTCCATTTGCACACTCTCTGAGTTAAATTAACGTAGATTTTACACATGGGGTCCCAGAGAGAAATTAAATGCATTATAGGTCCGTAGCCTACAGTATAATTGCATGTCAAACTGGGGGTTCCTTTGTGGTTGAGAATCACTGCTAGAGCTGTAAAAAAAAAATCTTATGGGGTCCCTAGCAAATCTTATAAGTGTCAAAATTGGGGGTCCTTGACACGAACACATTTGAGAACCAGTGAGTTAAAGTATCTAAGTAAATGTACTCAAGTACTAATATAGTACTTAAGTACAATTTTTAGGACATTCTTCAGCATTTACAATTTTCAATACTTTTACTTCTACCCCATTACATCTCAAGGGAAAATATTGGCTTTTTACTCCACTACAATTCTATGAAAACTTTTAGTAATTTAGTTGATTTTGATTATTACAAAACAAACACTATACCACTAAGTTCTTCCATCAAATTTGGCTACATTTCAAGTCATAAAATAAGGCTGAAGTGGTTAATGATCAATACTTATATTAGTTAGACAACATGATATACTGTATATCAGGGGTCCTCAATAGGCGGACCGCGGTCCATGTCCGGACCGCGGGGCACCTCAGACCGGACCGCGGCACATTTCTGAGAAATCTCCGCACAGTTGTATCGGACTGACTGTGTGTGATGTGCGCTTGTGTGTGTGTGCGCTCATTTGCTCAAACACATACACAGGCTCACAAGACACACCCCTCCGCCAATTTGCAAGCCCACAAAGTGTCGCGGATGCAACGTGCTGTGGGCTTGCAGATCAAAGGTTTTCCTCCCCTCCGACGCAGTCTGCTCTCCATGCTGCTGCTCCCCCCTCCCCTCCCCTCCCCTCTCCACACACTCATGCCTCGATCCATGCCGCTGAGCCGCTCGCTGCCCGAAAAAAGTTGCTAAAACCTCTTGGAAACCATTGCTCCCACTGGATTAATAACTAGAGATCTTCTACCTTTGGCTGTTCAATTGGAGAGGACAACAGCAACACATTAAAATCCACGATGTAAGGCTCCAACTGCTTGCATAGACGAGAAATGGTGGCGATGCGTGATCATGCGTCTTTAACAATGTGATGTGTCCTCGCATATTATAATTTATCGCCAGCTATCCTAGGCTGTGTTAGGTTAATAACTATGACTCGTTGACCCTCATTTGACCGGTCATTTGACAGGCAATCCAGCACAGTCTGGCTTGTGCAGTACGTGTGTCAACTGAATGTCAAGTAATCCTCTCCCCCTCACGCTAAGTTCCACTTTATTTTCCATTCTGAACGACAAGCCTAATATTGCATTTAGGCTCTTTAGTTTCCAATAATTAAACTATAAGCCAGTGTTTTATTGCTACACAATAAATGGTAAATAATGTAGCCTACTCTACATGCATAAATAATTAGCCATCCATCCATCCATTCATCTTCAACCGCTTATCCAGCATCGGGTAGCAGGGGTAACAGTTCCAACTGAGATTTCCAAAGTACCTTAATAATAATAATAATCAAAATAAACAATTCTAATGATTATAATAAACATACATACATACAGTACATACTGTATAAATGTATCCGCCTTATTTCGCCTTCGCCTTTTTTTCGGACCCGGACCCGTTTCAAAAAAATATTTCTGGACCTTCAAGATTTGTATTTGAGGACCCCTGCTGTATATGATTCTTAAATTGGCATTCTGCATAATTAAAACTTGCTAAGAAAATGAGAATTCCTGACTACCTGTTGTCTTACCTTAATCTGGTGTTATAATATGCCAGAAGGAGTAGTATTTTTTTATTTAACTTCATCCCTAGTCCACCACAGCTCCAAGTGTGAGCGGTGGGGGTTTGTGGTAAATCGCTTATTTTTTTTATCGCTCTTTGCTTGGCGTTGTGAGCTTGTAGATCGTCTGTTTTCACAATATTAGATTTTCTAAACATTTATCTGTGGAACAGAGTCAAACTAAATGTAATCCCTTAACTCAAATACGATTATTTGGGGGGGGGGGGGGGGGGGGGGGTCATGGCCTGAAAGGGTTGACAACCGCTGGCCTTAGGTGACATGGTGGACCGCTGCAGCTGCGTCTCCCCCTCCATCTGGCACCGGGGCTTGCCTTGGATTAATCCATTTAGGCCTAGACTTATTAATGCGTTTAACTATTGAAAAATAGCAGATACCCGGTATACAAGCTCACAGAGTGCCGCGCTGCGAGCTTGTAGATCTGCTCTTTTTTGAAAGTCATGAAAATGTGTGCAAGTCTTCGAATATGTGTATTCTTTAAAGTGAACATTTGTAACTCAAATTTTGCTTTTGAGGGGTCCCTAGAACTAAATATTTTGAGATTGGGGGGGGGGGGGGGGGTCGTCCGTGGCCAAATACATATCATTTTGGCATGACATGAAAAGGTTTGAGCACCACTGACATAGAAACATGGTTAAAAAAAAAGAAAAAAAAAACCCTTAGAAGGATTTAGAAGACACTTGTAGAATCAGGTCCACATATAATGATTTGCACATATTTTCAAGGTTTTTCAAAAAATATGTGTGCCACGCTGCGAGCTTGTAGATCTACTATTTTTTATAGTTAAAGCATAAAACCAGTAAGACTCCCTAATCGGGAGATAAGCGACTGTCAGGCCGCATACACATACTTTAGAAGGCAATCTTGACAATCAGGAGGGAATATGGGAAATGGTACAGATAGTTTACTGTCAATATTCCAGGATGACCTCCCACTTGGGTAATGACGCCCCCTGGCGATCATTCAGAGAAACTACTTCAGCTCCCGTACTAACGTAGGTAGGAAGGGCCTGTCACTCAACCGGAGTGACCCGCCTCCAGGCTATATAAACCCCCGGAGGCGGAAGTAACATCCTCTTTTCACTCTCTGCGATATCACATTCAGATAAGTTGAAACTCAGCCTTTGTATTATTATTCTTCGCGCATTAGCCTAAAGCGGTGGCATTGGAGTCGCCCACTGGCGAGTGTTGAATTAACCCGTACTTAAGAATACTTATTCTTGTTCCGTCCTAAATCGACGGTTATTTCCTTTTATAACAAAGGATTATTACTGCTTGTTCAGGCCTCCGCCGAAGCAAGCGTGGCATAGCATTAGCCGTTAGCTTGTTAGCTCGTCTGCTATTGTTAACGTTAGCTACACTGCTTACCGCTTGTTCAGGCCCTGCCCGAATCAAGCGTGGCCTAGCCTTAGCCGTTAGCTTGTTAGCTCGTCTGCTTCTGGTTAACTCTATCTACAGTGCTTCGCCATGGATCCTCTGGCCTTCCTGCCGAGGCAAGGTCCAGGCTGTCCAGGACTCATCGACGGACAGGATCTTCACCATCTCTGTGTCGGCTGCATGGGCGTTGCACACGCCTTCTCTGCACTGAGTCCTCAGGGGAGAGCAGGACCTTTCTGTGACTGCTGCGTGGCCTACGACCAAGATGTACTGATACACCGGTTCTACCTAGCCAGGGCAGGCCTCGGGGCCTGCGCTCCACCAGGTGGGTCCACTGCTCTCAACCCCACAGCCCAGTCTTTCCTTCCCCAGGCGGCCCGCACCGTTGGTCAAGGTGCGGCGCTGCCTTCCGGAGATCCGCTTGGCAATCAGCGCGCCATTCCAAGTCAAGATGGCGCCGTGCTACATGAGACACCGCCTGCCGCGCAACCGACCGCAGCTAGCTCCACTGTCACTGGAGCTGGCGGGTCTGGTGAAGTCGCCGCTAAGAAGGCGACCAAGAAGGCTAACATCCAGAAATCTCCGGTAGCCTTTTCCCCTTCGGGCGCGGTGCCCAAAAAGAAACGCTTGGATGTGACCGTCGGGGACGTCCCCCTCGACGTGAGCATCACCAAAACAGTCCAGACCTTCAGGCGAGAGTCGGACCTGAGCTCCTGTCAGAGCGAGGGTTCTGGTTCTGAATACTCTGGATACACGGCCGAGGAGGAGGAGGACTCCGTCGAGGACGAGGGTTCTCGACTCACGGTCACTGTGAAAGGTAATGCCCCTGCGGCTCCAGCACGTCAACTGGACGCCGCAGGGAGCTCCCAGGCCTCCTCAGGCACCACTGCCCCTCCACCCGCCAGTCAAGCGAGTGAAGCGGGAGCAGAGGACGTCGATTCTGCAGCAGAAATGCTGGATCATCTCACAGTCTACATGAGAGCTCTGGCCAGAGTTGGAGAGGAGTTGCCACCTCCTCTCCCCTCTGAAGAGGCCGAGGATGATGACGAAATGCCCGGGCAGGAGCCTTCGGTTCCCGCCCCGTATGTCCTCTCCAGGCTGCCGCTGGTGAAAGGTTTCACCAAGGCCCTCCATTCCTCATGGAAGACACATAAAGACCCCAGGAAGCTGCCTTTTTCTGTGTTGGATTTGGTGGGCGGTGCGGAGGCAGGCATGTCCACCTGCCCTAACCTGGACCACCTGTTGGCACAATCTTTTCTGAGTTCCGTCAGACCCCAGTACAAAGATGTAGGCACAGCTAAAAACGGGCCGTTTGTTGGCCCCGTCGGCACCAACCCGCCGGGGTTCACTGTCCTGGAGGACAAGCTGCAGTCAGACAGGGCTCGTAACGCCTACCGGTCCGCTGCTCTGGCCGCTAAGGACCTGAATCTGATCCAGCTCTTGCTCGCTTCCACCAAGGACCTGGTCAAAGGTCTGCCCACGGGGGAGCACACAGCTGAACTGAACACCCTATTTGACATCATGCTGAAGGTCAATTGGCATGCGGTTAAGTGGATGGGCAGGTCCATGGACTACAACCTCCAGTCTGAGAGAGCCCGCTGGCTCGACTATGTCGACCTCGAGCCTAAGAGGGACGTGGGCGAGAAGCCTCTAGGTCCTCGCGGGGAGATGTACAAGTCTCTCATAAACATGGAGAACAGTCCCACCACCCTCATGGGTGGGGGCTTGGAGCTGCTGCAGGGTAGAGTTACCTTCTTCAAGGCGGCTAAGGACATCGTCGAGTCCACCACAGTGCCACAGGATGAACCGCAGCAAGCTAGGAGGACGTCCCGCTCCTCCCGCGCCAAGGAAAGGGGCCGCTCTGCTTCTTTTAAGAAGCACTCGTCTTCCTCCAGGGGAGCCTCTGCAGCCAGGGCGCCTGACAGGCCCCGCAGCAAGGCTGTGGTTCCCGAGCGCGCTCAGCCGCACCGCCCGTCCAAGGATGGCAGGCAGCAGTCTTCATTCCGCGGTGGCCGCGGTAGGGGACAGCGCAAATGACACTTTGAAGAGGGGAATTGTGCTGGGGCGGGAGTCCGAGGTGTCTCTCGGTCCCCCTCCCCCCAAACGAGGGCGTTTTTCGGTACCCCGTGTCGGGGAAATGAAAATGTTAATTTTGATGCCTCCTGTGTCGACAATAAACATGTTGAAAGAGCAAAGTCTGTCTCTGTCCAACTCTCTCGCACTAGCACAGACGACCCCATCGTGCATGCCTCCTGTAGTAATGATGAAGTCCTGTCAGGACTCGATAATCAATCACAGGTTTTATCAGAAGCCAGTAATGTTAATGTCAAACAATTATGTGGTTCCTCAAGCGCGCGAGTGGGATATCCCTCGCGTCGACAATATGAATCCTTTATGCATGCCTCCTGTAAGAATGATGGAGTCCCGTCAGGACTCTTTAATCAGTCAGAGGTTTTATCAGCAACCAGTAATGTTAACGTCAAACAATTATATGGTTCCTCATGCGCGCGAGTGGATTTTCCCTCGCGTGAGCGATGCTATGAATTTAACCTTGAGTCAGAAATTCTGTCGGCCTACTATGAGCCCGGGTCAAGGGACAAGCATAAAGGCCTTAGAGCAGGTATTAAACGTAAAAGTTCCTCTCCTGTCAGGGGAGAATGCTTTAGTTGTGGGCGAGTCTGTTTATCAGTCGAATCGCTTTGCTCTTCCTGTCGCTCTATCGAGCGAAAACCGAACGCTTCCGGTTTCAACGGATACGGATTCGCTAGCTCCCCGCTTCCGGTCCGGCCGCAAAAGGGCTCCGCTAGTCAAGCGGTACAATCAGAAGGTGTTCCCACCTTGCGGCCTATTGAACCCCCGCGCTCCGCATCCGGGTGTTCCGGATACGGATACGCAGGTTCCCCACTTCCGGTCCCGCCGCAAAATAGCTCCGCTAGTCAAGCGGTACAACCAGAAGGTGTTTCCGCCATGCGGCCTATTGAACCCTTGCGCTCCGCATCCGGTCGTTCCGGATACGGATACGCAGGTTCCCCACTTCCGGTCCGGCCGCCAAAAAGCTCCGCCGTCACGGAAGCACAGTGGTGGGGTTTCTCTCGCTCAAAACACGCTAGCACGCTGTGCGCGCCAGTGGAAGTTATGCAACCCGAGCCATTGGGTATTTCGAACGATAACCAGGGGTTACAGGTTACAGTTCGCAGATATACCCCCGCTTTCGAGCAGGGTTATTCATACCAGAGCACGTGGTTTAAAAGCAAGTCTTTTGAGAGAAGAGATCAGCTCATTGCTAAGCAAGGGTGCTATAGTGGAGCTGGACAGGACCCAATCCCGCATGGGATTTTGGAGCCGTTATTTCCTGGTGCCCAAAAAGGGGGGGGGGGGCTACGTCCCATCCTGGACCTAAAGGCACTAAACGTGTACCTGAAGAAGTACGTTTTCAGGATGCTAACAGTACCCACCATGTTACGGTCGGTCAGGCAAGGGGATTTCCACTGTTCAGTGGATCTGAAGGATGCTTATCAGCACGTCCAGATTTATCCCCCACACAGGAAATTCCTTCGGTTCGCCTTCGAGGGTCGCCTGTACGAGTATACAGTACTCCCTTTCGGTCTGTCACTGAGCCCGAGGGTTTTCGTGAAAGTGACCGAAGCAGCCATCGCCCCGCTGAGACAGCAGGGCGTCAGGTTGGCGACGTACATCGACGATTGGATGATTTCAGCGAGCTCCGCCCACGAAGTGGCGCGTCACACACAAGTGGTTTTGGCTCACCTGAAGGCCTTAGGTTTCATAGTCAACCACGGCAAGAGCATGCTGACTCCAGCAAGTCGTCTTACATTCATTGGGGTCCTTCTGGACTCATCCGACATGTCGGCCCGTCTCTCAGAAGAGAGGGTGGACAGGTTTCGGGAATGTCTCGACTCCTTTCAAGTGGGCCAGGAGGTCACTTACAGGAGTTGCATGGTACTGACGGGAATGATGGCTTCCGCAGTACATCTGTTGCGTTTGGGCAGGTTTCATATGAGACCTTTTCAAAGATGGATGTTATCCCTCGGGATCCCGCCCTCCTTGAAGTACAAGAAGGTTACGGTTTCCCCTTCCTGCGCGATCGCCCTGTCTCCGTGGCTGGTGGAGGGGTTCCTCACCAGCGGAGTCTCGATTGGCGAGGTGGTTTCCCACAAGTCGATCACGACAGACGCCAGTCTCAGTGGATGGGGAGCCACTTTCGAGGGGCGCACAGCGCAGGGGCTTTGGCCTCTGGAGATGAGGGGTCGTCACATCAACTATTTGGAGTTGATGGCTATACTCCTGGCGCTCAAGCATTTCGAGCCTTGGATTTTGCATTGTCACGTCCTGGTCAGGACAGACAATACGACGGCCATGTTTTATGTCAACAAACAGGGGGGCCTGTCGTCGTTGCCACTGGACCGTCTGGCTCGAGAATTGACGGTTTGGTGCTTGTCGCGCCTCAAGTCGATCAGGGCCTCACACGTCCCAGGTCTCCTCAACAGCGGAGCAGATCTCCTGTCCAGGGGAGGTCCTCGCTACGAGGATTGGTCTCTCCACCCCAGGGTGGTGAGCCAGATTTTTCGCAAGTTTGGTCAGCCAGTGGCGGACCTGTTTGCGTCAGCGGAGAATACGAAGTGTCCGTTGTTCTTCGCGGTGAAGGGCAGTCCTCCCTTGGGGTTGGACGCCTTAGCGCACACGTGGCCGAGAGGTCTACTGTACGCGTTTCCCCCCTTCGACTTAATCCGACCCACTCTGGAGAGAGTCAGGAGGTTCGGTCTGGAGATGCTCCTGGTGGCTCCCTACAAGGGCACGTGGAGATCGGCGATCGCCCCTCTCCTTTGCGAACCGGGTTGGCAGCTGCCTCAGGGCAGGGACCTGTTGAGTCAGGCCAGGGGGGAGATCTTCCACCAAGACCTGCAGGTCCTAGACCTGTGGGTTTGGCACGTGAAAGGTTAAACCTGCTGGCAGCCGGTTTTTCTTCTGAAGTGGTTGATACCATTCAGAGTGCTAAGGCGCCCTCTACGAGGGCGTCTTATGATGGAAGGTGGAATGCCTTTGAGGACTGGTGTGAGTCGCGTGTTCCACCTGTGGTGGCTCATGTGGCGTCAGCCCAGGAAATTCTGGAATTTATGCAGAACCGCTTGAGAAGTGGTCTAGCATTTTCTACCCTTAGGGGGTATTTGGCGGCTATTAATGCCTGTCACCTGGGGGTGGCGGGCAAGGCACCTTCTAAAGTCCCGGAGGTCATCAAGTTCATGCAAGGAGTTGAACGTTTGAGGCCGGTGACTAGGTCTTTGTTCCCAGTTTGGGATCTGCAGGTGGTTCTAGGGGGCCTATGTCGGGCTCCCTTTGAGCCGCTTGTAGGGATGCCTTTGAAACTTTTGAGTTTCAAGACGGCTCTTTTGCTGGCTTTGGCCACGGCTAAAAGAGTTGGTGACCTGCAAGCTCTCTCGGTGTCTGCGGAGTGCATGCAGTTTATGAACAATGATCTCAAGGTGTTGCTCAAGCCTCATCTTAAGTTTGTTCCTAAGAACATGGTGGTTCCTAAGGAGCCTGTTGTTCTTCTGGCTTTTCATCCTCCTCCGTTTGTCTCGGTGGAGGATGAACGGCTGAATTGCCTTTGTCCTGTCAGGGCATTGAAGGCCTACTGTGACAGGACTGCTGGTTCTAGAGCTTCTTCTCAGCTCTTTGTAGAAATGGGCAATGTTCTTGTCAGAAAGCCGGTGTCTAGACCCACTCTTTCGAGGTGGATTGTGGATGCTATTAGGCTGGCTTACTCTAGTGCGGGTGTGGAAGTGCCGGCGGCACTTAAAGCCCATAGCACTAGAGGTGTGGCTACTTCGTGGGCACTGGCAAAGGGAGTCTCCGTTCAGGAGATTTGTGTTTCGGCGAATTGGTCTTCGCCTTCTACCTTTGCAGCCTACTATCACCTGGATATCGAATCCTCTTCGCTAGCGCATTCGGTTCTGGGTGCAGTTGCCTCCTCTACGTCATAGAGGAGTCGGATCTTCCCCTCCCACAGGTGGGCATGTAGCCACCTGGGGTACTTTGGGGGGACCCTGTGTTTTCCTTATATAGTGTGTCTTACTTATAAGGCGGACTTGTCCTTTTCATTTAGTTGAATGAGGCGGACTTCGGTCTGTCAGGGTCTCTCTTTATTTTCTCATGCCTTCACACCCAGGTCCGGTGGGCCTGGGACCTTCTGGGTGATGGGTCACGCCCGTTTGGGCTGTGCTCACCCGTATGAGGGGTGTGTGGGGGTATGAGAGTAGGTTGTGGCTTAGAGGGGAGTTTAAGAATCCCAAGTGGGAGGTCATCCTGGAATATTGACAGTAAACGGTAGGTTCCGTACGGAACCATTGTTTACTTAGATATGGAAGGATGACCTCCCACGTAATGCCCCTCTGTTTCACTGAATGTGGCAGAGAGTGGTATTAAGAGGATGTTACTTCCGCCTCCGGGGGTTTATATAGCCTGGAGGCGGGTCACT